>NW_022631169.1:1889467-2141726 GCF_010015895.1 Lontra canadensis
AAAGAAAGAAAGAAAGAAAGAAAGAAAGAAAGAAAGAAAGAAAGAAAGAAAGAAAGACTGTTAGCCATACCTTAACTGTATCATTTCCCCAAATATTTTGGAAAACTTTTACTAAAATTTTGCCATTTTGTGTTTTTACTTTTCTTGTCCATATGCTCTTAAAATACGAAAATAAGGGGCGCCTGAGTGGCTCAGTGGGTTGAAGCCTCTACCTTCAGCTCAGGTCATGATCCCAGAGTCCTGGAATCGAGCCCCGCGTCGGGCTCTGCTCAGCAGGGAGCCTGCTTCCTCCTCTCTCTCTGCCTGCCTCTCTGCCTACTGGTGATCTCTGTCTGTCAAATAAATAAATAAAATCTTTTTAAAAATAAATAAATAAATAAATAAAATAAAACGTTTGATTTACTAATTGCTCTAATTAATTGCTCTTCCATCTCTCTGTCCAACCCTTATCTGCTTCCTAATTTTATTCAGTCAGTTCTGGGGGAATGTGTATGTTATGGGAACAAGTTTGAGCTTTGGTGTATGCCTTTCTCTCCTTCATGGTTATAACCCAAACATCCATTAATTATTAAGTTAAAAGACTGGAGGAATAATTCAGACATCTTATAGAACTTAGGTATGAAAATTTTTCTGAATATATATCTTCATAGGAAGATTTCTTAAATTAATGCTTTCTACCCAGTCCTTAAGAATTTTAAATTAAAGCTGTGACATAATTGACTTGTACGACAATAATACTGGTTTGCATTTTTCATAATATGGTGCTATTTCATCAATCTGAGGGATATTGTAAAAACAATAAACTTTATAAATGAA
The DNA here is from genome assembly GCF_010015895.1 of Lontra canadensis. Lineage (NCBI taxonomy): Eukaryota > Metazoa > Chordata > Mammalia > Carnivora > Mustelidae > Lontra > Lontra canadensis. The sequence continues at coordinate 1,890,284 of NW_022631169.1, forward strand.
GTTCGAAATGCATTCTAAAGTCCACCTTTTTTTTTTTAATCTGTTGCTGATCTATTCCTAATATAATGGAGGAGAGTAAACAGCACTGCATTTGGGCATAATAGGAGGACACCAAATACAAATTTCTCTTTTCTAAAGTTGTATCTTGTTTACAGTTGTGTCCATGAGCCGTAGCCAGGTCCAGGAATCCAAATTTAGAGACTATTCATGGGTCTGTCTTACCCTTTTGTCTTCTAGTCCCCTTTTGAAGTCCTAATGTAAAACTAAGGAGTCTGCTTAATAAAAAATCACTTACCAGCTTTGGGGTCTCGAGCAGAATAACTTCCCTGAGCCTTCTTTTCCTCAATTAAGAGGCTTGTTGTGAGGATGAAGTAAAATATACCCCCCATTACCCACAGCCTCCCCACAGAGCAGTACATTTGCTCCAGCTGATGCGCCTACACTGACACCTCATTCTCACCAATAATGGAGGAGGCTGTGCATGTGCAGAGCGAGGGGCTATAGCGGAAATCTCTGAACCCCTCAGTTTTGCTGCGAACCTAAAACTGCCTTAAGAAAATTATTTGAAAAATCCTCTATGTATGAAAAATGATAGCTCTATATAGATCAGGATCGCCATGAAGGACTTGAAATAACCTGGATGCTCACTGAATGCTACCTCCTGTCCCCACACGGTTCCTTCCTGTGCATGTCCTGCAGCCGTGCTTGGTGGGGTCTACCCAAACAGGTGCTCTCACTTGATTAAAGGGTCTGATTGTCAAACTCTCTTTTCAGAAAATGATGAGGAACAGGAGGCACTGCCATCTCTTGATAAACCTGGCTGGTACTCTCAAGGGAACGCTGTCCACCTTTATGAACTTCTGAAGAAAATGACTGGCAAAAATGAACCCAAGGTATTTTCCGATTGAGGTGGGGTTCTTGATGCCCTCCTGCAGACATGAACTGTTATAAATTAAAACCATAATTCTAAATGCATTCAGCTTAGTTTTCTATGGGGAAATCATCTACTACCTCTGCCTGTCTGCCAGTCTTTTACCTCTTCTGCTTAAATAAGCCTTTTCTCTGTGATCGAGACTGGATCTTTATTTATAACAGAGAAAAGCAAGGAGGCACAGTTCTAGGGGATACACTGGATGAGTGTGTGGGATACCTGAGGAATAATACTCTGATAACAGGTCACTAAACAAATTTTATATGTAAAACAAACATTAATTGAAATTACACCACAGACTAGCCTGAAGACACACTCGATTTTGAAATCCTAGTCACATTGTTGATGTTGGACATGGGTGCATTTTTTATAGCAGGACACTTTCTTCCAAAAAATGTTTACCAGAAAGATCAGCAGGAAACTGACCCCTGCTCCACTGGCTCCCACATTGCCACAGCGCCCTAGGAACTCTTGAGGGGGTTTAACAGAGCATTCTGACTTGGAGGTTCTAGATCCTACTCCCTTACCGTTTTCTCATGTAAATGTAAATTGAGGGGTATGGATTAGATCCACGGGGCTTTGCCTGAGAATACCTGGAGAGCCTCCCAGAGCCCGCTTACCCAGCCAGTCAGAGATTCTGTTTTAGCCAGTCTGGGTAGGTCCCAGAAACTTGGAAAAGCTGGTGTGATGTGCACTCCCGCAGATGTAACCCATTGTAACAAGTCATCTCTACTCCACCAGTTTTTCAATTCTAAGGGCAGCCTTAACAATAAACATACAGACTCTAACTTCTTCAGAAAACTGAATAAACTCAGCCCCTGCCTTTCTTCTACCTGCAAATACATTGTGTCACTTCTTACAGCAAACTTGGTGCCCCACAAACCAAACGGGGCAGGTTGAATACTTGTGATGGTATTCACAGGAGTTTTAAGATGTTTATGTAACTTTTGTCCTATTCTGATAGGTGTCGAGGAATTTTTTCTGCTTCATGGAGTGAACACCACTTTCACATTCCTCATGCCTCAAACAGAATTTGCTATCTGACTTACAGGTCGTTTACTTTGGTGACAGCATGCACTCAGACATTTTCCCAGCCCGTCATTATAGTAACTGGGAGACAGTCCTCATTCTGGAAGAGCTCAGAGGGGACAGAGAAGGGAAGCCTGAAGAATCAGAGCCTCTAGAGAAGAAAGGAAAATATGAGGTAAGGGTTTCCTTACTAGCTCTTTCCTGGAAAGAAAAACCTTTCATGTTTGACATATCTTAAAAAGTGCGTGTTTGTGCCAAGAGTGATGAAATACCTTGGCACTTGGTGAACTTGCTATTTCAGCCCTGTTGTTAATCTTGTTGATAATTTTTAAATAATGCCAAGACCCATCTGTCTTCCCAGCCCTCTTGCTTTCACCCAGTACTATGACTTCATGGGTGTTTTTTGGCTAATGTTGAGGCAACCAGATCCTGACTCACTATAGTCACATCCTAATTCATTGGTAGCTCCTTTAGACTTGGTTCCTCAGCTGCCAAGAAGAAACCTTAAGTGAAGACTTGATGTAAAGAAAAGTAAAATATGTCATAAATCTGAAAAAGTGAAAAAAGTATATAAAAGCCAAAAGAAGCAGAAAAGATCAGAAAATAATACGCATTTCTAAAATCATTCCCGTGGAACAATTATAAGAAGGAAAAACTCAAGTCAAGAAACAAAAAATAACTATAAAAAGAAATGAGCTATTAAACCACACAGGGACAGGGAGGAAATTAACAAGCATACTACTAAGTGAAAGAAGCCAATTTTAAAAGCCTATATATTGTATGATTCCAGGTATACGACATTCTAGAAAAGGCAAAACTACAGAAAGTAAAAAGACCAGTGGTGCCAGGGGTTCAGGAGGGAGGGAGGTGAGTAAATGAAGCACAAGGGATTTTTATGGATTTTCATGATACTGTAATGGTGGAAACATGACATTGTATGTTTGTCAGAACCCATAGAAGTATACAACATGAAGTGTTAATCCTAATGTAAACTACAGCCTTTCATTAATAATAATGTATTAATACTGGTTAATCAGTGATAACAAATGTACCACACCAGTTACTGCAAAATGTTAATAATAGAAAAGACAGTGGGCGGGAAGGGGAGGCAAATGGGGAACAGATGTATGAGAACTTTCTGCACTATATGCTCTAGTTATCTGTAAACCTAAAGTCTGTTCATTTAAAAAATAATAACTATAAATAGACCCAACAAAATGTTAGAAGAAAGGGTTCAGGTTTTTCTGAGGTTTCCGCTGAGTAGCATTTAGTCTTCAGCATGACACTGGAAGTTCTTTGGACTGTTTGAGTTAAGAAGAGCTTTAAAGCAGTCTTACAGTGGGTAGGCCTTCTATCCTGCGTGACTTTGGAGGTTTTCACTAAAGAGAAATTAGGAGATTTGGTTTCTTCGGAATGCTTTGAGAATACAGGTACTGTATTAAGAAAATGAAGACTCCATGGGAAAGTTTCCTCAACAAACAGTAGCCCCATCCTTTTCCCATGACCCTTTTCTCTTGTTAATTAATTATAAACACATGAACAGAGTTCATAATTGGCTTTTAGACAGAAAATGATGAGTCAACAGCTTGAAAATTTTATTTCCTAAGACAAAATTGAAATAATGTTCCTTTCCTGTCAAACTCTACCTCCCCAACCCACCCTGTTCCACTGAACGTGGGCAAGGAAGCAAGGAAGAGGACGGTTTGGCCAAGTGACAGGGTTACAGTAAAGCCCTCAGAAGGCTCCAGCTGTAGCCCTAAACTCTCTTTCCATCTCACACTGTTGAGATTCCAGGTTAAATGGAATTGTGGAAGATGGATTCGCCTGTTCTGCTGGGGTCTGAAGTAGGTGTTTTGCTGCAGGATTCCCAGCTGTGGCCCAAAGCATCATGTTGACGAAGCAGAGTATTCTCGTCCTACTTGATTCCAGAGTTAACCTGGTCAGACTGAATGATATGATGTCTCTGTAGTTTGTGTTAAGGCAGTGTTTGTGTGATGGGTTCCTCCTTAGCAGATGTTTCAGGACAACTTAGTTCTCTCTTCTTTAAGGAGAATCCTCCAATCCTACATCTTTCTGCTTATATTTAAAAGCAGATTTAAAATTTAAAACAATTGGGTGTTTTGTTTTGTTTTTTTAATTATCTTGTAACACAAACCTAGGACTATAACTTCTAGAAGCCGGACTGCTTTCATATTTAAGTTCACTTGTATTCCTATACACAGAACACTTTTTCTGTCAGCACATCAAAGCCCTGGTGTAAGTACAGCATGTCATGAGAATTCAGATTCTTTCCTGCTTCCCTGTGGTGGAGACAAGAATACAAAAACATCCTCAGTTGCTACAGGAGGAAGGAGACAATCCATAAAGAGAGCTAAACAGAAAGTATAGTGTGAGGGTTCTTCTGTTGATTTTGTGATTATTAAGAAAAATGTAGTTTCATTTTTCTAACCAAATGTCATACATGTAATATATATCACATTCAGTGTTTTAGTTAGCACAAAACCAGAATGCAAAGGGATTTAATTCCTTATTTCTAGTTAACTTTATGCAGCTTAAATGAACTTTTAACAGTATAATTTAAAAGCAAATCAGATCATTTCAGGATTGATACACTCACCGAACAAAAACATTTACTACATTCTGGAGAGATTAGCATTTTGTTTCACTTAGGCTTGAATTCAATTTCTCAGATATTTACAAAAATTTCACCCTTCATAAAACCATCTGGAATGTGAAGGTCACTTTTACTTCCCTTCATTTGTGACAGGAAGCTCAAGATAAGGACAGAGAACATCTCAAATGGCACTCAAAAGGCTTATATAAGAAATTTTTTCTAAAATCTTACTGCATCTGTTGATTATCCATTATTCTATACTGGAGCATGACAGATAAGCAAAAATGGTCCATTTTAATAAAGTAAAGCTAGTTAAGGAGACAAGGAAGAATAATTTGTTTTCATTTATCTTTGGAGAAATAAATCAAAAGTCACTTCATTAATCTTGTAATTACTTGGACAGTCTTAAATTTCATAAGATTAGCCTCCAAAAGGAGCTCTCCTCTTCAGCTCCCTTCATTACTGTTTTCATCTGTTTCTTCATTTTAACTCAAAACAAATAAAAATTTATTCTTCAGCTTTTTAGAGTAACATACTATGAAATTTATGTGCCAAAATAATTCATTTTAATGATGAAAATTCTCAGCAAACAAGAAGGGGCCAGCCTTTGATTAGAGAAAAGCTATCCAACAAAACCCAGTGAGAATATAATCTATAATGGAAAAATTTATTGGGGGAAAAAAGCCATACTTAATGGAGACACAGGGTCTTCAAGGTTCTAGGCTAGACAGAGGATATCTGTTATTAATTATATTGTGTAACAGAGGTGGCCAACACAAGAAAAAGAAATACGGAATTAGAGTTAGAAGATACCAAATTGTGATTATTTCAGAGTTGTATGGTCATTAGCATAGACCACCTTAGGGAAACAGTCAGCAAACCATTTTAACTAAGAAGAGAGTTGTGAAAATGCTAGATCCAAATCAGCATTCAGAAATCGATAGCTTGGGGCACCTGGGTGACTCAGTCAGTAAAGCGTCCGGCTCTTGATTTTGGCTCAGGTCATGATCTCAGGGTCATGAGATCAAGCCCCATGTCAGGCCCCTCACTGGGTGCTAAGCAGCTTAACATTTGCTCTCCCTCTCCCTCTGCCCCTTGCATTCTCTTTCTCTTAAAAAAAAAAAAAAAATAATCAATAGCTTTTCTCTGTACCACCAGTAAGGACTTACAAAACGTAACAAGAAATAAACCATTCACAAAAGCAAAGAAAATGAATCATTATATTACTGTCTAGAAATACATCTCATAAGACCTTGATAGAGAAGTTTTTAGATAGGGTTTCTGAACAGGTGAAAGAAATCAAAAGTACAAATCTCCAGTTATAAAATAAATAAGTCTTAGGGACTTATTATATAGCATGGTAACTGTGGTGAATAATACTGTATTTCACATATGAACGTTGTTAGGGGAGTAGGCTTTTACAGTTCTGATCATAAAAAAATCTAATTTTTTGTATGATGGCAGATGTTAACTAGACTTACTATCATCATTTCTCAGTATACAGAAATACCAAATTATTATGTTCTGCATCTTAAGTTAGTATGTCAATTACACCTCAATTTTAAAAAAAGATTCTAAATGCAAATGAAAAAATAGAAAGATATACCATATTTTAAGATTATACTGATACCTGTTTTCCTCAGATTTATTTATAAAGTCAGTATAATGTTATAAAAAAAAAATCCCAGGAGGATTTTGGATGGACCTTCACAAACTGATATGCATTAAGCAGAAAACTGAAGGCCCAAAAATAGCTCAGATAATTTTGTAAAAAAGGATAATAAAGGGGAGGAATCTTACCCTATTCAATACTAACCATGTTAGGAAGCTACAGTAGTTTTTTAATATAGAACTAACAACAAAATACATAAAAAAGTCAGTGAACAGAGGAAAATGAACCCAGACATAGGACCCTGTATCACATTCCAAGTTACCATGTAAATGTGATGCATGGTAGAGGATCATCAATCAGCAGGAAAAGGAGTCCCTTTTCCCCCCATATAAATTTTAAATGGATTATAGGCCTGAAAATAAGAAATATATCTGTAAAATTAATTGAAGAAAATTATGAAAATATTTTTGTGACCTTAGAGTAGGGAAGAATTTCTCAAGTTAGAATCCAAATGGGCAAGAGTAAGTAGAAAAAATGACACTGTATCAATATTAAATATTTTTGTTCAAGATACCTGGAATACTATTAACCAGTGGGTAAAAGGGAAAAGGATCTTCTTAAAATACCTGTTTAGATGGAACCTTATGAAATTGCCATATTTTATATGGCTAAAATAGTTCAACATCAGCTGAACAAAGTGAATTTATACCTATTCAAGTAGGAAATTGGACAAAAGGTATCCGACAGGTATAATGAGTCTGGAGTTAAGATTCTTTCAGATTACTGTCTATGAGACATTTTTTTTGTTTGCCCCCCACCAGTGGGGCTCTTCTGTATTTAGTCTTGTCAATAAAAGTAAGTTACAAGTTAGGTAGAGGAAATTGGTTACATTCAGACTTTTTCTTCTTCTTGAAAACTTCTTCCTTTTCTATTGTGGTCAGTGACCTTAATGTGGGGATTCAGACACATATTTTTTTTTTCTTTTTCAAGAGTAAATGGATCACTTCTAATTCATATAAGTATGGAGAGAAAGAGAGATCCAGTATAACTTAGTTGCCATATGTATAATGCTCTCTCCTATATAGATTCATCCTTAATTAAATCTACTTACACTGTAATTGAGAAATAAGATTTGATAGCTCTGTGTATGTGTATACATATATATATACATTTTTCAGAATAATACTCAAAATTTTTATCACAAGTGTCAAACATAAGAGCCTATTAGATTAGCAGAGATATCTTAATATATTATGTAAATACCAATCTAACACCATTCTCTTGTTCAGCATATACATATACTGTGGTTTTAATTTATGCAAGCCTCTTTGCTAAGAATATCAGGTTTGTGGTTGAGTCACACACCGTTCCCTTTTTTTTTTTTTTTTTTTTTAAAGATTTTATTTATTTGTCAGAGAGAGAGAGTACAAGAAGGGGGAGTTGCAGGTAGAGGGAGAAGCGGGCTCCTTGGGAACCGGATGCGGAACTTGATCCCAGGACCCTCTGCCTGCCGCTCCCCAGCTTGTGGTGTTCTCCGTCTCTCTCTCTGAGACAAATAAATAAATCAATCTTAAAAAAGAAAAGAAAAAGATGACAGATTTTATAATCCAGATTATATAGATATGATGGGAGTTTTTACAATTCTTAATTTTATTCCATATCCATAAAACACTGAGAAATATTTTTTAATGAATCTTTAATTTAGTCTACAATTTTTATATCCCTGCTCTGACCTAGACATTAAGCCTTAAAGTTACAGTAATATATATAAGAAAGTTCCTAATATTCTGTAGTTCATTGTCTGTCAAAAGTGAAAAGTAATTAATAGTATGATAATTTGAAGATAGCCTGAGCAGGAATATATTAGGGATAAACTCAGGGTAGGAAAATGGAGAAGACCTAATCTAACCCAAGGGTGAGAAATTAAGGAAAATGTCTTAGGTGCATCCAGGCCAGATCCCAAAGGATAAGAAAGGGTTCCCAAACAAAACAAGGGGAGGATACTTCTTTTTTACTTTTTCTTTTTTTAGGGAGATCACAGTGGGCTGGGGGAAGAGTAGGGGAAGTGGTGGCAGAGGGAGGAGAGAATCTTAAGCATGTTATATGCTCCGCACAGAGCCCAACGCAGAGCTGGATCTCACCACCCTGACATCATAACCTGAGCAGAAATATGGTCAGATGCTTAACCAACTGAGCCACGTAGGTACTCCCAGAGCAGGAAAGAACTAAGCTTTGTTTTTTTTTTCATTTTTATATAGTATCTGGTTTGGTTAAACATAAACTACTCAGATTCCTAGAGTTTTCCTATTTTGATTTCCTTAATGGGGGAAAAGCTTATGACATTGAAAATCAATCATAGTTTTCATTGTTCTCTTCTCTTGTTGCAGGGTCAAAAGGCAAAGCCTCTAAATACATTATCTAAAAAGTGGGGCTCTTTTTTTGTTGATTCGGTTTCGGGACTGGAAAATACAGAAGACTCGTTGTTTTATACATGGTCGTGTAAAAGAATCAGTACTTACAGCACTATTGCAATTCCAAGTATTGAAGCAATAGCAGGTAAGCAGAAACATACTTATAAAACTTCAGCTGTTACTAGACAGTAATGACTGTTAAGTACTAGAATTCTTGCCTTTGAAAGCAGAAAATCTTCTTGTGGCATTTATTTTTCTTGGGCTACACCTAGGTTATAGCAGCCTAGATAATTAGGACCTGCCTGATTCCTGGAACCAACTACAAAAACTGGAATTTTTTTTTTTTTTTTTTTTTTTTTTAAGTTTGCTTGGGGTCATAGGATAAAAGGAAAAACTACTAGGACAGTTTCCTAAAGAAGCCATGTAGGGTGAACCTGACTTTTTGGAGCTGCTTTTCCCTTACTGTTTGGTGTTTGCCAATTCTAAAGAGGGCACCAGGGAAAGTGAGTGGACCTTTCATTAGCTTCCTGAGCCTACAGGCATAGGAATGGAAGGTAGGGTCTGCCAGAAGAGGGATGAACCTGATGAACTCTCTTAATCTGTATTGAGACCTTGAATTTACCTTAGAGTAAAGATAACTAAAGCTCAGTGTTCGATAGGCTGAATCCCTAAAACTTCATTGAGAATATTCTCTTTAGAGGAAGGTAACATCATTCTAGGGCTCAGATTATTTCTAAAAACAATGAATATAAGGTTCAGCACATAACAAAAAATAGCTAGGTCCACAAGGGTATGAGACTATAGTAACAGAAATAATAAAATTTACTGTGGCCAAGTACAGAAAAGAAAGGACTGTGAAATTTAGTAGAGACATAAGAACAATAAAGAGAATGGATTTTTAGAAATGAAATATTAGAAAATCAAAATTAAAAACCTAATGGATGTTTAAAGCAGATTAGACATAGTTGAAAAGTGAATTAGTGCACTGGAAGACAGGCCAAAAGAAAATATCCAGAATGAAGAAAAAACAAAGCAAGATACAGAAGGAAGGAAGATATAGAAGAGGGACTAAGTGACACTGGAGATACAATAAGAAGGAATAAGATTTCTATAATTGGAACCCCAGGAGATGAGAGAATAAGCCAAAAACAATTGCTACAACTTTCTAAAAATATTGAAAAGAAATAAGCCAAAGGTGTAAGAAGCCCAAAGAACTGAAACAAAATAAATAAAAATAAATCCAAAGTTAACTGCCAAACACCAAACATAATTAAGAAATATTAAAAACGGCTAGAGAATTAAAAACAGATTGATTAGAGAGGAGTAAAAGTTAGACTGATATCGGACTTCTACAAAAAACAAAAGAAGCCAACACAGTAGAACAGTATCTTGGCTATCAATCTTGATGGTGGTCTACACCCACTAAAGATACCATTAAAGAATAAAAGAAAAGTATTTTTAGACAGTCAAAGATGGAGGAAATTTATCTCCAGAAGACCTACACTAAAGAAAATACTAGGGTATTGTTCTTCAGGCAAAAAAAAAAGAATGATCCCTATTGGAAGAAGGAATATACAGCAACAAAGGGATAGATACATGAGTAAATTAAATGAACATTTTCTGTTGGAAAAATTAAAAAAAGTTCTAATAGGTTTAAAGAAAGCATTTTTTAAATTTATTTTTATTTATTTATTTTGGGGAGGGGGTGAGTAGAGGGGGGTGAGCAGGAGCGGGGCGGGGACAGAGGAAGCAAGAGAATCTTAAGCAGGCTCCACACCCAGCATAGAGCCCAACATGCGGCTGTATCTCACAACCTTGAATTCATGACCTGAGCCAAAGTCAAGAGTTGGACACTTAACTAACTGAGCCACCCAGGTGCCCCTAAAGAAAGAATTTTAAAACATGACTCTACCAAAAAATTGCTAGAACTGATACAGAAATTCAGCAGTGTCAGTGTATATAAAATCAATACAGAGAAATCAGTTGCATTTCTACACACTAACAATGAAGCAGAAGAAAGAGAAATCAAGGAATGGATCCCACAACTGAATTAATTGAATGAATTGAATTGTTCCCACAATTGAACTAAAAACCATAAGATCCTAAGGAATAAATCTAACCAAAGAGGTAAAGGATCTATACTTTGAAAACTGTAGAACACTTATAAAAGAAATTGTGGAAGACATGAAGAAATGAAAAAAAAAAAAATTCCATGCTCATGGACTGGAAGAACAGATATTGTTAAAATGTCTATGCAACTCAAAGCAATCTATATATTCAGTGCAATCCCTATCAAAATACCATCAGCATTTTTCACAGAGCTGGAATAAACAATCCTAAAATTTGTATGGAACCAGAAAAGACCCACAATAGCCAAAGTAATGTTGAAAAACAAGAACAAAAACAAAACCCCAAACTGGGAGGCATCACAATTCCAGACTTCAAGCTGTATTACAAAGCTGTAATCATCAAGACAGTGTGGTACAGGCACAAAAACAGACACACAGATCAATGGAACAGAATAGAGAACAGAGAAACGGACCTTCAACTCTATGGTCAATTAATCTTTGACAAAGCAGGAAAGAATATCCAGTGGAAAAAAGATAGTCTCTTCAACAAATGGTGTTGGGAAAATCGGACAGCCACATTTAGAAGAATGAAACTGGACACTTTCTTACACCATACACAAAAAATAAACTCAAAATGGATGAAAGACTTAAATGTGAGACAGGAACCCATCAAAATCCTAGTAGAGAACACAGGCAGCAACCTCTTTGACCTCAGCCACAGCAACTTCTTGCTAGGCACATCTCTAAAGGTAAGAGAAGCAAAATCAAAAATGAACTACTGGGACTTCATCAAGATAAAAGCTTTTGCACACCAACGGAAACAATCTACAAAACTAAAAGGCAACCTACAGAATAAGAGAAGATATTTGTAAATGTCTTATCGATAAAAGGCTAGTATCCAAAATCTATAAAGAACTTATCAAACTCAACACCCCAAAAAACAAAAAATCTAGTTGAGAAATGGGCAGAAGACATGAACAGATATTTCTCCAAAGAAGACATCCAAATGGCCAACAGACGCATGAAAAAATATTCAACATCACTTGGCTTCAGGGAAATACAAATCAAACCACAATGAGATACCACCTCACACTGGTCAGAATGGCTAAAATGAACTACTCAGTTAACACAGATGTTAGCGAGGATGCAGAGAAAGGAGAACAGTCTTACACTGTTAGTAGGAATGCAAACTGGTGCAGCCACTGTGGAAAACAGTAGGAAGGTTCCTCAAAAAGTTAAAAGTAAAGCTACCTTATGACCCAGTAATTGCACTCCCAGGTATCACAAAAATAGTGATGTGAAGGGGCATATGCACCCCCAAAGTTTATAGCAGCACTATCAACAATAGCCAAAATATGGAAAGAGCCCAGATGTCCATCAACAGAGGAATAGATATATACTACATCTTCTTTATTCATCAAAAAGAATGAAATCTTGTCATTTGCAAAGATGTGGATGGAATTAGAGGGCTTATGCTAAGCAAAATAAGTCAGTCAAAGACACATGGCACATGATTTCACTCATATGTGGAATTTAAGAAAATAAAACAGATGAACAGAAGGAAGAAAAAATAAGATGAAAACAAAGAGGGAGGTAAACCATAAGAAACTCTTAACTATAGGAAACAAACTGAGGGATGCTGGAGGGGAGGTGGGTGTGAGGATGGGGTAATTGGTGATGGGCATTAAGGAGGGCATTGAAGTAATGAGCACTGGGTGTTATTTGCAACTGGTGAGTCACTAAATTCTACCTCCGAAACTAATAATACAGTATATGTTAATTAAATTGAATTTTAATTAAAATATCTTTTTTAAATGATACCAATGGCAGGGGGACAGTTATAGGCCAATGGCAGTGGGACAGTTGTAGTTAAAATGCTTAGCATCCTTGTATTTTATGGTAAGGAATAAGAGTATGTTAGGTAGGGGCACCTGGGTGGCTCAGTGGGTTAAGCCTCTGCCTTCAGCTCAGGTCATGATCTCAGGGTCCTGGGATGGAGCCCCGCATCGGGCTCTCTGCTCAGCAGGGAGCCTGCTTCCCGCTCTCTGCCTGCCTCTCTGCCTACTTGTGATCTCTCTCTGTCTGTCAAATAAATAAATAAAATCTTTAAAAAAAAAAGAGAGAGAGTATGTTAGGTATTGATAAGTCAAAAATGCATGTTGTAATCTCTAGGATAACTACCAAAGAAACCATAATGAGATACATACTAGGCTAGTTATGTAAAATGATTTTAAAATCAAAAAGAAAAAAAATGGAAAGAATATGAAAAATAAATAAGATATGGAGAATATTCATTAAGATGACAGATTTTTAAAGCTGAGTAATTATATTAAGTATAGATGGCAAAAATCTGATTAAAATCCTGAATGAAATAACAAAACCCAACTATGCGTTGTTCAGAAAAGATATTTCTGAAATATAAGGACACAGGAAGTTTGAATATAAAAGGATGGCAAGAGATAATACCTTGCTAATGATAACTAAAAGAAAGAGTTAGCTATACTAATGTGAAAGAAAGTAGACATTAAGGAAAAAATCCATTATTAACATGAAGGAGAATTACTTCTTAATAGTAAATTCAGTTCTCAGAACTATGTATCTGAAAGTCTGAGGCATTCACAGGTCCCTGATTAAGATCAGAACTTAAATTCCTCCATTATCTTAAAACCAAGAAACCACTGAAAAAATCCATTTTGCTTTGCAGAAGTATATGCTTTTGCTTGCTTATTAGTTTCCTGAAGTTCCTCTCAGAATTTGGCAACATGCCTGAGGAAAAAACCAGCAGAGTTCAGTTCTCCACCCATTCCTTTATGGCAGATTCCTAGCCCCTCAAGTTTTGCGTGCACCCCTTTCAAGACTGCCAAAACTCTACTAAGGTTTTTCTGCTGCTAGTAACTGCCCCTGCCTCCAGGAAGAATTCAGATGCATAAGGGAAAAAGCTGTGACAGAATGTCCACTCACTCTCTGCTTGTTAGGCCTTCCCAGAACCTGGGTACTCAGGTCTTACAATGATGATGATGATATGATGACAATTACAACCCTAAAATACATAGAACCTGCCCAAAAGTCCATTCTCTATGCCAGTGTACAAATCCATTGTCAATATATACTCATTAAAATAATATCTCATTCTCATTAGTTTCAAAAGGATAGTTTAATTTTCATTTTGTTCCATGCTTATACACATAAAATTAAAGAAAGATAACCTAAATATACTTCTTCCTTTTACAATTTTCCTGTAAAATAAACAGAAAGTGTAACTTGAAGGAAGGGGCTAGCCCAGAATTAAACAATTATTTTCAGTTTTTCTATTTCACTCTTCCTTTATTTCAGAGTGATTCGATTTTATAGCGAGAGAATAAAGTAATGTGTTAATAGAAGCCGATGAATTATTGTAGTAGTACATGCATAAAAACCGGGTCAATGGGATATGGTTATGAAATAGTAAGAAAGTCAAAGTAAAGTGAATCTTCATTATTCTAGGATTTAAATATTTCTCCGAAGAATGAGAAAATAACCCCCTCTCCATCTTCTGGAGGGAATCACCTCTCCTTAAAGAAGCAGTACTAACATCAGTGCATCTCCCATTTTCATCTCCCAAAAGCTTTCTTCCATAGCCCCCAGGAAAAGAACTTGGTGCTAGGCTTTTGTCTTCTACCTTTTCTCAGGAGAAAATATTAAGAAGGACTTAACAGTCGTCAAACAAAGCTAAACATGTACCAATTTTTTGTGGGGAAAGGAGAAATTAATAGGTCTTACTCAGTTGTTTTGATGTCTAGGATACTTCCTCAAAAAGCAAAGTGTTAGTCTCTAACTTAGCACTCTGCTATGTTCACATTCTCATATAGAAGTTTTATCTCACAGAAAACTTGAAATTGACTAGTTCAGTAGCATATTCAGTAAAGTTGGATACTACTATGTAATTTACCATATTTCTCAAGCAAGAAAAATGGCTGGGAGAAAAATACTGACAGCCATGGCTTCAGGCATATTGAGGACAGAATCTTTACATATATGTTATCCTGCTAATACCTCTTTAAAAAAAAAAAAAGATCTAAGAGTTGTTCTGTTTCTGTTCTATTTTACATTGAACTTAATGTTCAAGAATATTTGTTCATTTTGGCTCACTTCATTTAATTGCTAGGTAATATGGTTGATATGATAGTTTATTTAATACACGGAGTTTAATAGAATATTGTTGTGGTAAGTAAGAATTCCGTTTTTATCTGCTTTTCTCTTTTCTTCCAAAGAGCACCAGAAATGACTTTCTTGTAACAGAGATGCCATTCTTTCCCTCTTGTTGAATCCCCAGTCTGGAGATCCTTGTTTTAATAGACAAGCCATCTGATCTCACCTGGTTATACAATGCCAGATTTCTTAATAGATCTTTTCTGCTACCTGAAAGAGAAAGTGTTTGCTTTAAATGACATAGGAGGTGAAAAACAAATATTCCCCTTTGCCTCTTAAAACCTTTTTGTATTCAGGAAATGTTTCTTTCTTAATGAGTATCTTATTAGATTTGGTTATCTCATTGACATTTAAATACAAAAATTCATCTTTATAGATTTTATAAGTTTGCACTTGCAAGCTATAGACATTATAATGACTAGTTTGTAAGCATTGTGATAATGTAACCATTTTTAACCTTATAGTAATAGCTATACAGAGACCTAAACATTTACTTCAGCGAATGTATAGGAAAGACAGAGAAGAAGATGACTGTTTGAGCCTGTATCATTTTAGTGGCATATCAGAAATCCAAGACCTCAGATACATGATTTTAGAAACTCATTGTTAACAATTTACTTTCCAATGCCTTTTTAGTGTTTGGCTCAAAATATACCACAGCTAAGTGAGCAGTAAAGACCAATGAAATTCACTAATATTGGAAGTTTTTCTGTTTTCATCATCTTAGGCTTCTCAGGTGTCAGAAAGGCAGTATCCTGCTTCCCAGTTTCTGCACTGGTGTTTTCCTCTACTACTTGGGATTGATGATTCTCACTGGCATTTAATATAAAGTATAATTTTTATACTAGTGTCATTTTCAAAGTACTCAGTACTTCCAAATGATGTTTTACTTGTGAGATTTTTGAAATAAGGATTATTGCCCAGTATCTTCATGTGGACTGAGTATCATAACATGGCATATATCATAGTGTTTTACTTGTAATATTTCTGGTAATGTTGCCTTGGAAGACATTTGGGAAGATGATATCTGAAGGCTAGCTTTTGAGAAACTTAAAGATGTCACAGTGCCCCACCATTAATAAAGTATGCATTTTATGTTCTCTTTCCCAATTTCCCTTGCGGCTGCGTACACACACACTGCGCACACACACACACGTGTGTGTGTGTGTGTGTGCCTGTGTGAGAGAGAGAGATGATTATCATATGGAGAAAGCTGCCATATTGTGTATATTAAAATTCTTATTTATCTAAGCATTCAAAAATTCTTAGTAGCTCTCTTATTACTATTACTTATTACTCTTATTACTAAGGGCCAAGAAGATTATTCATTCTCATTTATCATCATCAGTTATGATGCTCTGAGTAGAGCCTGAGAGACTTTTAAATTAAAAAAAAATTAGATGAGCATGCCTATTTTATATGCTAACTTCTGTACAGAGAATGTTAAAATTAAACTCACTAGTTAGATCTCTGAAGATGATTTATAAAACTTCTAAATGTATCTTGACTTAAATATTTTTGTAAATTTTATAGAGAAAAACATCTATACTCTTCATGTTAGGTGCAACCTATCCAGGTAACAAAAGAAATAGTAAAATATTAAAATCACAAAATTCTAAAAAAATAATTTTATTACCAATGACTCAAATTTTGATTTGTTTATATTTATGAATGGCCTTTTGAGATCTGCCAAGTAATAAATTTTTTTTTTCCCCCAGAATTACCCCTGGACTACAAATTTTCAAGATTCTCTTCCAGCAATTCAAAAACAGCTGGTTATTATCCAAACCCTCCATTGATCTTATCAAATAATGAGACACTGACAACCAAATAAACTGTCTTAACTGAAAAAGGAAGAACCATATATGCAACAAGTGTACTGTAAAAATATTACCTTTCCAAAAATACTGTAAAATGCTTTATAGGAACAAATTCTTAATGATAACTGACCAAGAAATTGATGTTTTTCCACAGGTCTCCTTTCTGTATAGACCATCTTGATGCCCAACAATTCTCATTAGATTAAAATCACAGTATCTTATAACTGAAAAGAACCTTAATATTTTCTATACGGATAGTTCTAAGATTAGGATTCATCTAGGGATTAGGATTCATCTGTGTAATATATACACATATTCACACAAACACATACATATTGACACACATGCCTAGACCAGTGACTCTCAAAGTGTAGTCCCCAAACCACTAGCACAGCATCACCTGAGAATCTGATAGAAATACAGATTTGCAGGCCGCACACAAGGCCTGCAGGATCAGAAGCTCGGGGAATGCTACCCAGCAACCTGTGTTTTAATATTGGTTTAATTGGTCTAGAAATATAGATGCGCATTGACATCTTTACCTCCCCTAGGAAAAATGTAGCCAGAATTGAGAATAACTGATCTATATCTGTTTCTTCCATTTGTAACCAAAAACACTGAGTCTAGTGAGAATAGACTATCCAAGCTATCTATCAGGTTTTATGCTATTCTTACATTTTCCACAACAAGGAGCTAAAGATTTCTTGTGAGACCACACAGGCAGTATGGGTCAGAAATGAGATGAGAAGCAACTCTTTCAACCTCTAATATTACTTATAAGGGTCCCCCCCCAATAATGTTAAAGGCTATATAATTAGTTCTCATTCACTCTAAGGTATATATTCTCAATGGGACAAAAATTGGTTCTTGGGGTGAAAACAATTAGATAATGCAGTGAATTGTGCTCCTCCAAAACTCAACCCTACCCAGTAAATCTTATTGTTTAGCATTAATTTCTCTCGTTAGGGAGAAATAGAATTTAAAGTTAAATTTATTAATTAAATTTAATTTGGTTGAATTTAATTTTTCTCGGGGGTAGGGGAGATAGTAATGAAAAAAAGATTGAGAAAAACCCTTTAAGAGGTTTTATAGTTATACTACAACCCAGGATTACTGTGTTCCATGAGCTTTGTATAGTCCTCTAATAGTAGTTACTTGTAGCAAGATGTCTGGAGCCAGAAGTTTACAATAAATTCCTGGCTACAGTTTTATGTTGTAATTTCACTCTCTCCATGTCAGAAAACACAATGGTCACTATCATTATTTTACCTGGATTGTAGCAGAGAACTTAACATATTGATGCATGCAATGAAAAGATAAATATTTCATTAAATTTTTAAATGCTCAAATAATCCCAAATGTATTACGGGAATGAGTATCTCAGGGTGGGTAAACAGTTACTGAAATTTTTTCCTTAATGTCAGTAGCTCTGTTGGATATCTACTAATAAGTATATGGTAATGTATTTGAAATTGATTTCCAAAAATCTTATTGGAATATGGTAACAAACACAGAATCAGCTTAGGGCTAAATGAAAGATACTGTCTCACGTATGCAAATAGATATTTAATTTCTTTAAAAATAAAGCTATTTTTCCTTATGTGAATTTATTTTGTCAATGGGAAAGAAGAATGTATCTTTAAATGCTTATAAACTGCTATTATTAATATGAAAAATGAGAACCCCAAAATATGTTAATTATACTTTTTTGTCACTAAGGAGTGAAAAAAAATGGCCTCAAGTTCAAAGTTCCCATCCTACTTTTACCTGTAGTTAGGTAGGGGGTCCAAACAAGTAACCACCTACCCAATCAGACCTGTTTTTTCCATCTTGTCAAAAGACAAGGTGAAAGTTTATTTCCAAGTTTCCTACCACCCTTCCAGCAGATTCAGTTCTTCTAATGAATGTTGTTTTTCTGTTGAACTATAATTAGACCTTTTAAGTTTTTTTATTTCATTTTTTCTAAAAAGTACCAGTGTTTCTAATTGTGTATGAAAAGTAAAAATAATTTTTAAAATGGCACTATAAAAATTAAAGAGAGAAGAAAAGCTGTATATTCTTTAATAAAGTTAAATGAAGAAAGAAAGCTGGAAAATTGTGTAAGTGGACAGAGGACTTAAGTTTAATATTAGCATGCAGGCAAACATTCATCATCTGAAAGATGACTATAATAAATACAAGAGATTTTAGATTTCTTTGCTGGCCACTGTTGATCTCATCAGCAGAGGAGAGATCGGAATATCACAGTGGTAAAAGTTTGTCAGAATTTGGTTTTTGGAATATTGAGGTAGCAGAAAATTCAGTTAAACCATGAATTGCAATCTAAAATCAACTAAAGGGGATTCTTGAAATTCATGGGTCTGAACTGCACAGGTCCGCTTATATGCAAATGTTTCTTGATACAGTACTGTAAATGTATTTTCCTTATGATTTTAACATGTTCTTTTTTCTAGCTTACTTTATTATAAAAATGTAGCATATAATACATATACAAAGTATGTGTTAATGTTATCAGTTAACAGTAGGGTATTAGTAGTCAAGTTTGGCAGGGTAGTCAAACATTACACGGATTTTTTACTATGCAAGGGGGAGGGGGCCCTAATTCCCACATTGTTCAAGAGTCAACTGTACTTCTGAGTTTTTTAACCTGAAATCAGGTATTACCCCCACCAATTTTCATATCCAACAACTTTAAATATATGTATTTAAAGCAAAAAAAAAAAAAAGAATACACACACACACACGTATATGCACACACTTATATATGTATACCCACACTTTTATTGAATTGGTGTGGATGAAAGTCAAATCTATATGATTATTGTATATAACAAACCAGCATAAAATAGAATGTCAAACTCTCTTTGACTATAATAACCTTGACTATATTAGAGTCATATGGATAGCTTTTTCTTAAATATGTTACAGTAACATACCCTTACCTCTTCTCAGGGTGTTGAGAAGAAGGTTATTGTAAGAGTTGACTTCCAGAGTACTATAAGACAGGGATATACTCAAGAGTTAACTTGCCCAGTGTGCTGCCCATGAAAATCCTTGGGCATGGTCCAGTCCACATTGGGTGAATTCAAAAAGGTGTCTCTTGTTGGTCTCTAGAATCATCCTCAGAAATAATGGCAAAAAAATAATGGCAATGAGTGCTAACTCTTCACCAGGCTACTTCATGTTCCCTATTTATCCCCTACAGCATGCCTATAAGGTGTGCATAATTACTAAAATTTTACAGAGGACACTGAAATTCACGGAGGTTAAATAATATAATTACTCAAAACTGTACTGTTACTAAGGATCAGAGTCTGTACATGAGCCCAAGTTTCACCCCAGAACTCATGCCGTTAGTTGACTGACACCTACAAGTCTTCCAACATTGTAAGATCGGGGCAAATTATCAGTCTAAAACCACACTTCAAATTTAACAGTCACACCACAGCAGGACATGTAAGGGATTACAAATAAAGACACAGGCTCTGTCCTAAAGTAACAATTTAGTAAAAAAATAATAAAGCAAAGATCTATGACCTAGAACTTACCTGGGAGAGTAAAATAGAGAACCAAGAACCACGGAGTCCTAAAATGTATAATGAAGTCTACTCTTCTTAGAAGCCACATATACTAAAGTCATCAGTAAGCAGGTCTATTCTTTCTTCATATTCAGGTTCAAATGTTCACCTTGCATACTTAGCAAATTTCCCCTCTGGTGCTGAGGAAACCAAAATGGAAAAGGAATAATGAAAACTGATCCCAAGTAAACTTAATGGGAGATGGGATATCTGGGCCTGTTGAGAGAAGTTGGGTCGGGTCATTAGTTAGAAAAACTACAATATTACATAGACAGCTTGACAGTCAGTTTTCCATACCATGCACCAATTTCTCAGAGTCTTTAAAAGAAAAAACAAGGGGCGCCTGGGTGGCTCAGTGGGTTAAGCCTCTACCTACGGCTCAGGTCATGATCCCAGGGTCCTGGGGATCGAGCCCCACATCAGGCTTTCTGTTCAAAGGGGAGCCTGCTTCCTCCTCTCTCTCTGCCTGCTTCTCTGCCTACTTGTGATCTCTGTCTGTCAAATAAATAAATAAAATCTTTAAAAAAAAAGAAAAGAAAAAAAACAAAAACCCTTATTTTACTTTATTAGTGCTTTGGCCTTGGCACTTTCTTGGTAAAGATTAAAACTTAATATAGTTTAATAATGAGGATGGGGCACCTGGCTGGCTCACAGTTGGTAGAGCATGACTCTTGATCTTGGATGTGAGTTTAGCCTCACCCTGGGGGTTGGCGTGTACTTAAAATTAAAAAAAAAAAAAAACCTTTAAAAATTAATTAAAATAAATTACTAAGAACCTATTAAAAGCAATCACTATGTTGAATCAATTAGAAAATACTCAAATTCTCTAAATTTAATACAAATGTCAACATATTACAGTTCCTAGCAACTAAATTTCATAAATATAATATTTAAAGTCCTTTTTGTACATTTACTCCCTTTGATGAAGTCAACAAACTGCTAATTTCATTCATTTTTGTGGCAATTATCAAGATTGCATTTGTAGGGCGTCTGGGTGGCTCAATGGGTTAGAGCCTGCCTTTGGCTCAGGTCATGATCTCGGGTCCTGGGATCGAGGCCCACATCCGGCTCTCTGCTCAGCAGGGAGCCTGCTTCCCCATCTCTCTCTGCCTGCCTCTCTGCCTACTTGTGATCTCTCTCTGTCAAATAAATAAATAAAATCTTTAAGAAAAAAAAAAAAGATTGCATTTGTAAATTTCCATAGTGTTTTAATCTGTGACTGTATGGAACCCTGTATTAAGTGATAAAAAGTAACCTTTCAAAGACCAATCATGGATGCCTGCTGGCTCAGTCGTTCAGTGTCTGCCTTTAGCTCAGGTGATGATCCCAGGATCCTGGGATCAAGTCCCACATCGGGCTCCTTTTGCCTGCCACTCTCCCTGCTTGTGCTCTCTCTCTCTCTCTGACAAATAAATAAAATCCTTAAAAAAAAGAAAAAAGAACCAATCATGAATGAATGAAGAATAACTTCAACTGAGTCCTGATTATTCACATGAGTTTTGTTCTGTTTTATGCCAAATTTAGTACAGATACTTGTAACAGTGGAAGATACCCTAGGCTTGAAATAAAAAAATATACATTTCAGTGACTTGCATCTTAGGCACATTTCAACTTTCTGAGCCTGTTTTCTCAAATATTTAAATGGAGATAGTAAGATCTGTGTCAGAACTATGAATGGATGTGCCAGACATACTGGGATTTCCTAAGACTGTCAAACTAGAGACAGTATCTTTGACACAAATCAGATATCCAAGGCTCAAACTGTGAGTCTGTGGAGCAGGGGATTCCATAACAATACAGGTAATTTTTGTTTCTATGATAAACACTGATTACAGAAACGACTCAACTAGACATAAAGGAGAAGCAGAAACAGCAACAGCAATAGTGGGGAGATGGGACCCTGAGTAAGGAAAGTTAGAGAAGCCTTTTGTCATTGTCTAGTCTTAGCTGAATATCCAGAAATGGAAAAGAATGCTCATGGAGATTGTTATGTGGGGTCCAGGGAAATTATGAAGGATGACCCTATTAACAGCAATATGGTCTGAGCAGACCAAATGATATTTTGGTGAACAGAGGATGAGAGAACCTCACGTAACTTATTTGGAGGTCTGCATAAGGAATAATTTGGGTCTAGAATTGAAAAAGAAAAAAAGCCAATGAAAAGAAATGGAGCAGGGATATAGGAGTAAACCAATTAATTGGTAAGTGAAAACTACATAATGTCTAATTGAGTCTAATTTAACAGAACAGAAATCTAACAAATGAGTGGCAACAACCTACTAGAAAAATGAATACCATTGGTTACAGCTGATGATAAACCAAGGGCAACAAAAATGACACTTTTCTGACCATGTCCAGAAAAGAGAGAATGCTTGAAACAGGTGGTTGACAATGCAGAAAAAAACCGATCAGTGAATTGAAAAGGTAAAATAGAGTTTGGATCCGAGTATAGTTTGCAAAGAAAACCTAGCTCTCTGAAACTTAAGTTCTCCAGGTCTAGAAAAAATATATACTTAAGTAAAACCTGCAAGTATGAATTGCATCAAGAGTCAGTGGGTCTCTTTAATAATAATTTGGGGCCATTTATGTAAAATTTTTGTTTAGATGGCTAAAAATACCATTCATTTTCACAGGTCTTGCAATATCCACAGCCCCCTCAACTCCAGAGAATGTAGAAGTATTTAGCTCTGAAATCTTCATGTGACAGTTGCTGAGTAGTAAAACATTACTAATTAAATTAGTAATGTTTGAGATTACTGAGATCATTTGTTTCTAGACACTACATGTCAACCAGTTTTGTTATTCTTTCTTTTTAGAGCACCACAGTGTTGTAAGAAAAGAAATTAAGCACTTACGGAATGCAGTAATTTCTTCCAAAAGTCTATCTTAAGCTCACTGAGAAAAAAATAAGATCAGTTAACATAAATGTAGTAAACAAGAATGGTGCATTAAAAATAGTTTTCCACTAAGTGAAGTTAGAGAAAGACAAATACCATTATTTCATTCATTCATATGAATTTAAGAAACAAAATAAACAAGGAAAGGGGGAAAAAAGACAAAAGAAGAAACAGACTCTTATTTATAGAGAACAAACTGATGGCTACCAGAGGGGCGAGGGTGAGGGCGTAGGTTAAATGGGTGATGGGGATTAGGAGTACACTTGCTGAGTACAGGGTGTTATATGAAATTGTTAAGTCACTGTATTGTAGGCCTGAAACTAATATAACACTGTATGTTAATTAGCTGGAATTAAAATAAAAACTTAAAAAGCCAAAAATGTTTTCTACTGAAAACACTATGTTAAATACAGACTAAAATCAAAAAATGGTGCTTCAGTTGCCTTCAAGAACTGCACTGGTTGAACAGGAAAAATTTTGTTCATGAGCATAAAGTTAGTCTTCTTATTTATTATTTTTCAAGAAAAAAAGTCCTAGAAATTTGGTGGCTTTTTTTTTTTTTTTTTTTTTTGGAAGTTCAGGGCAATGCTTACTGTGACAATTTAGAAACTTTAATGATTTCCCAACCTTTTATTAGCCTAGACAACACAGAACTTTATTTTTATTTTTTGGTGAAAACAAGAAGTACAGCAGTGACAGACTTTATTTTTCCTTTGAGCACATACACGAAGACTAAAGTACTTAACGATCCTTGTTTAGTCTGACAGAGCAATTCTACAAGTACGTACACTGGTTAGGAACATAAGATGTCAAGTACAACATGACTATTAGGGCAAGAAATATCAAGACAATAGAGTTATGTTTTTCTTCTTGAGATTACTTTCACAAGACAGCAACAATTTGCAAAATTTCAAAGATCACATTCAAATTCTATTTCTAAGAATAGAAACTCTATATGAAGACAGACCAGAACAGGCTGATATATTAGCGACTGCTCACAGGTTTCATACCGCACAGGAACAATTTTGATATTTTTGCACATTCTCAATTACAAGCAAAAAGCAGGCCTGTGAATGTCAATTTTGCCGGCAAGCAAAAACAGAGAAAGGAATTAATAGGATTTTACTCAAATACAGTGAAATAAGGAGCACATACCATTAATCTTCCACACAGAAAATATCACTCCTACAATAATTGAGAGAAAACATTCAGCCTTGCATTTTTGTGTACAAAAATCTACTGGTGAATTCAAGGGAATTAGGGAAAACGGCTCCAAGTATGCTCTTTAAACATCAACCACTTTGATTCTCCCACCTCTCCTGGGAAAAGCTTCCGGTACCTCTCCCCACCATCCCCAACCCTGCAGGGTTCCAGTCTTTCCCGTGCCTTTCCAAGAATACTCCACAGCAGGTTTATTTCTGTTTCTGGGCTTTCAGGTTCCTCCGCCTACAGCACCCTCCCCACTTGCTGTGCACTGGCCTCCCAAACACACAGAGATTAGGGGAAAGGCCTTCAAAAAAAAGGAGAAAGGCAGATAGTCATTACTATCACTATATACCTCCCAAGTAAAAGACAGCCCTGACAGCACTACCGTCCCACCTACTAGAAACTGTCCTGGAAATCCAGACACCACACATCCCCATATACCCGTAGGAGGGAAGCTTGGCATCTCCCACATGTAGATTGCAGCCTGCTCCCTAGTTTTTTTGGGGACAGAAGCAGGGAAGGAAATGCAGAAGTGGAGGAGAACCAGAAAGGCCAGGATGGAGGCCCCTGGGACATCAGAGCAGTAATAAAATAGAGGACAGAGGTGACCTTCAAAATGCTGCCCTGGGGTTATTTCTAAATGATCCAAGGCCACCACCCCCCATATTTCCAAATTTGGAAAAGAAAGGTGAAAAGAAAAAAAAGAGTGAAAAAAAGTTGAGTGAAACCAAGTTTTGGGTGCTTTACACCACAACCTGCTCTTGGTCTGCCTTAAATCCATCACTGTGAGGCCCCCTGTCTTTTCCCCTCTGCCTCTCAAACTAAACTCAGGAAACACACAGGTGTTGGTAAATGGACAGGGAAAAAGGGTCAGGTTGTCAAAGCTGGCCCAAAAGAACACTGCTCATAACTGAACAACCCACACAGGTCTCCCTTTGAAACTTTCAGACCCTACTAAAAAGGAAGTAGGGGGGAGGCATGAGGGCCGAAGAGCACAGTTAGAGATCTGGAGTCTATTGTGCAGTGAGTGCCTTTCTCCCTCTGGACACAGTCAAGTTGAGAGCAAATAAAACAAAACGCCTGCTTTTGCCAGTTTGATTTTGTTTCTGATCTGTAACTGTTTGGGGGTGGGGGGAAGGGAGGGAGAGGGAAGTGGAAGGTGGTGGAGGGGAAGGGAGAGAGAGAAAGATAATAGATACAGAACAGGCCCCACAAACCAGAAAGACCTCTCCCCCAGTGCCCTCACCCCAGCAACTTTCCTGCTATCATTCTGAGAATGAGTGCAAGAGTTAGCAGGGGGATGCCTAACAAAATTGGCCAGATTAAGGGTGGTTTGTTGGCTACAGCTCAGAAAGCCTAACTGCTAGAAGTGAACCATTACCAGCCTTGCTTTGGGCACCATCACATATGCCTGCCCAACCTGCCCAACAGCCAACTGGGTTTACAGGTAACCATCTGATGGAGCAGGGGGTTTGAGGGCAAGTTTCCTATGTGCTGCCTGGGAGCTTAAATCCACAGACAGTTGCTGAGGAAGAAGGCAATGGTGCCTATGCAAAGCTCATCTAGAAGGCTAAGAGCAGGTTTGGGTGGGCCATAGCACAGACCTTCATACTCACCTGTCAGTACCTGTTCACAAAGCAGAGTGCCCAAAGGCAAAAGAAGACTAAAGTAGTAACACTGAACACCTCTCATCTGTTACCTCATTCATGCCTAGTAGCCACCCACCAGCCACCTTATTCTGCCAGATAACAAGCTGGGTGGATGGCACAGGCCAGGAAGGCAGCTAGGAACCAGTCAGTGGTAGCCAGAATGTTCAGTTTGGGTTGATGGCTGGCATCATCTAGATCAGCTTCATCTTGCAGCGGTGAAATTCAAAGAACTTGACATACAGTACATGGGTATCAGGAGGACAGTCAGCGTAAAGTATGAAGCCCAGCTAGTTATTTGCAAAGGTATTTCAAGCTTCTCTGTGGTAGATAACCACTTAAAAAACTTGGAGAAGACCATGGTCACAGACAGGGCCCAAGGCATGCAAAGGAAGGCAGTGCCTATCTATCTACAGCATCATGTGCTTGGCAAAGAAGCAGTACAAGGCCATGCACTTGGAACATGTAACAGGATACAGAAGAGCATAAAGGTCCAGAGGAAGAACACAAGCATATAAGAGTCAACCTTGCAACTGACTGTTGGAGATTTAGAAGAAACAAAGGATAAAATAGTGTGAAGAGAAAGCAAATAGCAGACTGCATGCTGTTGGCTAAGCATAGGTTCAAAGGGAGGTGGCGAGGAGACTTGAGCTGGAGCTTCTCACAAGGTCATCAGTTAGCCAGACTGGAACCTGAAGGACCTGGGGCTCTCCACTGGCTGCCTTGCTGGGTCTCGGATTCCACGGCGAGGCCCTTCACCCATCAGGTAGTACTGTAGGGGATTGGGCCACAGTTCTGCTTTGATAATCTCGGCAATCCTGTCGAATTCTAGGAGGCTGTGGTCTGAGAACCAGTTAAAGAAACTGGGGATAGTGTTTCCTTCCCGGTTCCTGTGGATATGGGACTGGGGGTCTTGGCCCCTGTGCCAGCGGATTGGAGTGGAAAGAGACACCACCCTACCGGAGGATCTGCGCTCATATTCTTTGACAAGCCCCTCATTTCGGAAGTAGGGGTTGCTCTGAAAGATGAACTTGAATTTGCAGCCGGCTCTTGGGTGTTTGAGCTCCTCCACCTCCAAATTGATCATGTACCTCATCATGTCTTCATCTTGGCCACTGATCATAGGTGACAGCTGGGGGTGGTTCCGAAAGGCAGTGACCCAGAAACCTGGGATATTCTGGATAATGAAACTTCTGCGCTGCATATGAAGCCTTCGCATGCGGCCAAACTTGCGCTCCAGCTGAAGGAAGGCCCTGTCAGCCTGGGCATTTACGTTGGACAGCTCCTGATCGATGGCCTCCAGCGAATCCATGCAGTTATTGATCTTCGGGGCCTTGCCCCGGGCCTCCTCTTTCATTCCTCCTACCACTTTTTTTTCCTTCTGCGTCGCCTTCTTTTCCTCCACCACCTCCTCTGCTCCTCCCTCCTTTTCCGCAGCCGCTGAAGCGGCGCACTTTTTTGTCGTCATTTCCTTGGCCTTCGCCCCAGGCATCATCTGAGACCCCAGCCCCCCTGCGCCACAGGCTTCTAGAGCTTTCTCCCCAGCAGGGCCCTGCGGCTCTCTAGGCTGACAGCCATTTTCCTGGCTATTGTCGGTCGCCACCGCGGCGGAGGCTGAGGCAGGGGCTGCTGCCAAGCCTTCCGTGGGGAGCAGAACCTCTTTCTGACCCGATCTGGTCGCTACACGGCCGCGACTCCCAAAAATGCGAACGCGGAGCACCGGGGCACAACTAGCCGGGTTCTGGGGTGCGCCTCCCTCCGCGGCGGTCTCCAAACTGCCCTCACCTGTGTCCGCCATCACCGGCGTCGCCTCGGTTTCCTCGCCCTGGCACTGGTTTAGGTCCGGATGTCCCGGGGCAGGCTCGGCAGTAGTTTGGCCACCGTCTTTAGCGTCAGGAAGATCGTTGCCCTCATCCAGGCCGCTCATTTTGGTAGAAGGCAGACCTGCAGGAGGAGAGCGTCCCTTGTCCTCCGCAGAAGCCGCGCTCCGCCCCAATCCGCCCCTCTTTTCGACTCTGGGGGATGCTGCTATGACAACCGGTGACGTCACGGCAGCGGCGCCGTCACATCGCGCGAGAATTCGCGGAGCCTTGTGATTACCTCAGTCAAGGGTCTGCCTTTGTCTTTGTGTGATAAGATGTATTTCGTCCTTTTGGGAAGGATTTGATGTACTCGACTGGGGGCAGACCAAATCCGAACATGTGAGAGTTGTGTTAATGTGCATTTCAAAGGCTCTGAATGAAATTTTAAGCCACCTACGCTATTAATTTTCTCTTAAAATATTTACTTATAAAGGTTAAGTAATTGTTCAAGTGGGTCAGCTCATAGGGCCTTTCGTGGATAGTAAGGTGGATTCAGCAGTTCACATGCCTGCTTTTTTAATGTACATATTCATGACTGTTACTAAAGAATCGAGATGAGAGGCACCTGAGTGGCTCAGTGGGTTAAGCCTCTGCCTTCCGCTCAGGTCATGATCTCAGGGTCCTAGGATGGAGCCCCGAATTGGGCTCTCTGCTCAGCAGGAAGCCTGCTCCCCACGCCTCCCCCGCACCTGCGATCTCTCTTTCTGTCAAATAAATAAATAAACTCTTAAAAAAAAAAAAAAAAGAATTGAGATGAGCAGCATTTCATCTTTAAGAGAACTGTTGGTCTAAAAACTTAGGGGGAAAAAAAAAACTGAGGAACAGTGGAAATTGAAGCTTTTTTCATCCTAACAAGACAAAATGAATTATTTCATGTGTTTATGTATGTTGGCCAGCACCTGTAAAGCTGCTGGACAATATTTCCTCTTCATTTTTAACTAATATAAGTAGCAAATGTATTTTCCTTACTTAGAGTTGACCCGCTGACCCACACACGCGTGAGCACACAAATTTAGCCTTTAAGCGTTACTGAAGAAAACGTGATCTCAGATTTTAATTTCCAAAATTGTGCATATATGTTGTTTTTCCTCAGGTTATAATCCTTATATAGAAGGAGTTCTTGCTTTATAATGCTTGTAGGCATGAAGCCAGCAGGTATTTGCCAAAATTTGCCCCTGTGATAATTTACTGCGGGACGGAAGTAATAATCAACTGTTTGCAGGCACTGAAACTATTAATTGTCCAAATTAACATATTTTAAGTAACACTCAAAATGCTAATGTTAAAATATTTACTTAAAATTTGTCTTTTCAAGTTAGCTCATTCGACTCATCTAAGTGATGTCAATACTGTTCTATGTGTTTTGTTAATCCTTAGATGAATGCAAGAAACAAAGAAAACTTAAAATTTGCATATTTTTGTTTAACATTTTAAATTCATGTTAGAAAAAAATGTTTATGATTATAAATAACTCTTTTTAATAGAAACTACACTACAGAGCACCCCAGCTTATGATCACTTTTGAATTAGGGCTCAGAAGAGGATCCAGTGAAAAGTAAGGATGTAGGAGAAACAGGTTTGCAAAAAAGGTAGGTATATTGAGGGAAGTAGTGCAGACCCTGTGCAACTAAGAATGAGGTGCTCATAGAAAGATACTGGCAGACATTACAGAGAGACAGCCTCTCATGCAGCTTCATCATTTACCTCACAAAAGTTTACTAGAAAATTTATAAACAATTAAGTTATTTGTGTACCCCCTAGTCAGCCTACTTAAGGACAGACTGTCCAGACTGACTCCTGCACCTAACCAGATAACCCATAACAGTTGTGCAAACAAGATTCACTCTTCTCAGGCTACAATTACTTTTCTCTCCTTTCTTCCCTCTTTTAATAAATCCTATTTTGTCTCTGTGGGGTAAAATCAGTGTACTGATTTATCCTCTTTCTAAATAAGTAAACAATGTACTATAATTAAATGACTTTATAATTAAGTGACTTTATGACTTTGGGTTATTCTTTGACACAACTCTGTTTCCTTTCTTAAGGAGTTTTTGCACTGTGGAAGGATTAATTCTCTAGCATTATAACCTGAGCCAAGAAGCAGAGAAGCAGCAAATGTTGAATAAAGTTCCTTTGCCATACAAGAATTTGCTATTTGCAATGGAAAATTAGAAAATTACCAAAGACTACTACTACCTGTGAACCTTTTTTCTCATTGCATATATCAAACTTTTTAAAAGACTTTTATCTCCACTACTTGAAACATCCCCATCCCTAGCTTTGATTATTCCTGTCAATGGAATCATTTTCCACTAATGACAACTTGCCCATTCTTGAAACCCATTCAATCCTACCTCATGTAGATTGCACTAGGCATTTTAATGCATTTAATTTCATAAACAAGGACCCAGGAATCACAGAGAAGTTAACTCACTCATGGTGAGACATTAA
Organism: Lontra canadensis; assembly: GCF_010015895.1. NCBI lineage: Eukaryota > Metazoa > Chordata > Mammalia > Carnivora > Mustelidae > Lontra > Lontra canadensis. Next base: position 1,920,598 of record NW_022631169.1, read on the forward strand.
TTGCCAAACTGCCTCTTCTCATCTCCAAGCATAACCTTTCCTTATCGCCTTACCATTCTTATAGTGCTCTGAATTTCCGTAGCTCTTATGACCTTCGCCATGCAAAATAGAACTTATCTTGTATCTTTAACTTTCTTGGTGGTTTTATGCAGATCAGTCTCATCCCAGCTAGACAAGGATGGCTGCTCAGTGACTTCTTCCTTGACATCTACTGTAGTATATAGCCCAGTGACTATCTCGTTGAAGATTGTAATGAATTTCATTATTTGATTAAATGAAAAATTTTAAAGGTTTTACCAAAATGAATAATATGAGTATGCTAGTATTTTGAGTTGAGTGGATATATTTTATAGGTATGAATCCTTTTATTTGCATATTAGAATATAGGATTTTTGGTACACAACAAAGCCTGTTCTGCTGGCAACTGGCAATAAGCCTCACTACAGAGAAAAAGATGTATCAGTAATGTGACCATATGGAAAAATATTTGCAGGAAATGCCATGAAAATCTAAGAGGTTATTTTCATTTGCCACAAGACTAGGACTGTAACAAAAGTACAAACAAATTAATACAGTCAAATAGGAATGACTTTGCTAAAGTGTATAGTAAATACTGGAAAATTTAGGAAATACCCACTGTTGTTAATCTTGAACAACAAATTCGTTTTTTTCAGAATGAAAGGGTTTCTGGGTATATATTCACTACACTTACTGTCTTCTAAATGTGTTATGTTATTTAATTCTCAAAACAACCCTGTGAGGCAACAATATTATGACCTCCATTTTACATTACCTCAGAAGGAATTCAACCAAAGAACTGAGTGGTTTATCCACTGTCACACAACAGCGATAAAACCATAATCTGAACCCAGATAATCTGACTCAAGAACCTGCACACTCATTATATTGTCGGCAATTCTGCACAACATATAAAATGCAAAAGCACTTTCTTAGAAATAAGACCATATGACCATTCCAATTTAATGTTAAATATTATCATCCCATTCCCCTCTGTCCATCCAGAAAGATACTAATAGTTGCTGGGGAAGTGCCCGATTACTAAAATGAGATACAGGAATTCATGATCCTGGATTCAATGCTGTGAGTCAACAGTTTTCAGTCCCTCAGATGTAACATTCGCTTTGTTCATTTATTATTTCTTTATTGGTATTGTGTAGATCGTCTTATTGGAGGAGGGCAAAAGACATGGGCTGTGTTTCCATCTCTGCCTTCATGAGCAATGGAAATTTGGGCAAGTGGTTTAACTTTTTTAATCTCAATTTCTACATTTTATAAAATGAGAATCATAAGGGGCATCTGGCTGGCTCAGTCAGTGGTGCATGCAACTTTTGATCTTGGGGTTGTGAGTTTGAGCCCTATGTTGTATATAGCCTACTTAAAAAAAAAAAAAAAAAGGAAATAGTAAGATCACCCAACCTGTTTTTATTCACTGCTCACAGTAATGGGTCAATAATGTAACGTAGGTGAACCTTCTTTGTAAGTTGCTTTCCTGATGTTGCTTTCCTTCTCCCTCACCCCCCTCTCCATCTTTCTTTATTTTCTTCTTTTCTTTAAAAGTTATTTCATGGACCGTAACAGCGAAAAGATACAGAATTTTCAAACAATTTCCCTTAAACAACCCTTAACATATGGAAGGAGTTGTGTCCCTAGGACTTAGTTGCCTCTCCAGGGCTCCAAAGCCCAGAATAAAGTTGAGCAGCAACAGAAGCATTCTATGGAAATGTGTCTCTTCCTCAGACAAGACAAAGGCATCTTTAGCAGACAGACCCTGTGTGTCAAGGGCCAGGCAAAATTGCCGTTCCCAACAGAAAACTGTCCTGCTTTTTGGGAAAACAGTGGCTGAAGAACAGCTTCCTTCACATTCAAAGAAGTTGCTAGTCTAATTGAATGTTTTTTTAATTTTTTGTTTTAAGATTTTATTTATTTGACAGAGAGAGAGATCACAAGAAGGCAGAGAGGCTGGCAGAGAAAAAGGGGGAAGCAGGCTCCCTCCCGAGCAGAGAGCCCGAAGCGGGACTTGATCCCAGGACCCCGGGATCATGACCTGAGCTGAAGGCAGAGGCTTAACTGACTGAGCCACCCAGGCGCCCCTCTAATTGAATCTCTTGTAGGCAAGAGTCAAGGGTGGGTCTGGCTTTGGTACCTGTTATGCCCCAATAATGGGTCCGTGATTAAAGGAGTGAGACTGATACAAAGCGAAGGTAAAGCAAAGCTTTATTTCGTGCCAAGCATCAAGAATCAAACTGACCAGCCAGGGCCACACCTCTTACAGAGAGGGCGACCTTGCTCTCCTTTACGGACTAGCTTTTAAGGCAAAGGCCATGCGGTTGGGCCTGGCCACGCACAGGTGGCCAATGAAATTGTAACATACAGAGAAAGCTGCACAGTGATGCTAGGTGACCAATTGAATTACAATTTACCCTATAGTAGACATTTGACCCAGCCTATCACCTTGGTTAGGATTGGTGCCCAAAAGGCTCCCAAAGGGCGGGGCCCATACTCCTTGGTAGCTAGGGAGACAGTATGCAACCCCCCACTGATAGGATGGCTCCACCTGGCCTGACCCACCCTTGTATTTGAGCTTTGTTACCTGAGGCTGGTTTCCAGGACTTGTTTTTAAGTAAGTCCCCTGGGGGAAGGGGAAGGGACAGTTTAAGGATTAAACAACAAGGTTATTGTTTAACCTCAATGGAAGCCTCTGACTAAAATATAAAAATATAAAATAGGTCCGTACAGTACCAATTCAGTGTGAAGTCTGATGTGGTAGCCATGAAAATGCACCTCCTGGGCTTCCAAATACAAGCAGAGTAATTGTTCTGCCCCCGGAAATCTATAGCTCCCTTTGCATTCTGGCCTTACCTCCTATGAGCAGCTCCAGCCATTGCCTTAGTGTGGCTAGGAAGCTAAGGCAAGAAGACCATTCCTAGAAGATGTGGGACTCAGCTGACAGCTGCTCAAGGACTCCTTGTTGGCCTTGCTGAATCTTCCTTGGATGGCACAGGAGACTGGGACACTTCCACCCAACTTTCTCTTGCTCTCCTTTTCACTCAGAGTCAGATTTGCTTTCTGGTCAAATAAATGCCTCTTCTATCTTTTTTCTGGCTCCTTCCCCATTTCACTTGCTCATACAGTCATTTCCCCTAATAAAATCTTCGCACGTTTAATCCCAGCTTGAACTTCTTTTCAGAGGATCCAAAATAAAATGTTTAACAGATCATTTAAACCTCTTAGTTTCCATTTTTATATCTTGCAAATTGGGGGTTGGGGGACAGAGAAAAGAGCTAGAAGTGGGGAAAGACAGTGCCATAAGAAGGCCATGCCTGCACTAAATGACATGATGAAATAGTTAGATGGCTATACCTTAGAATCCCTAGTTCCATATGTATTTTGGAGATTAACCTCTTAAGATATATGGTTTGTAAATATTTTCTCCTATAGGTTCCTGTTCAGTTGATTGTTGATAAAATAAAAAGTGTAAGTATTAGAAAGGTTTGTGTTGGAGTTTGATTGGCAGTTGGTTCTCATTCTTAGTGTTAAATGGTGATGTATCTTACAAGCAGTATGGTGGCCATAGAGTTTAGAGTAGATGAAATAAGTTGCCTTAAAAAATACAGTGTTTAAAACAGTGTGAGGAAGGGGCTACCCGGCGGCCCGCTAGGCCGTGCGTGTGCATGTGCCCTGTGTCCCTCATGTGTGTGTGTGGGGGGTGTGCAGGTGGAAACCCCCTGGAAAAAAAATAAATAAAACAGTGTGGGGAGGGGAGGGCCTGTCTCAGTTGGTTGAGCATATGACGGTTTTTCGTTTCAAGTTTTTTTTTTTTTAAGATTTTATTTATTTGACAGAGATCACAAGTAGGCAGAGAGGCAGGCAGAGAGAGAGAGAGGAGGAAGCAGGCTCCCTGCAGAGCATAGATCCCCAGGACCCTGAGATCATGACCTGAGCCGAAGGCAGAGGCTTTAACCCACTGAGCCACCCAGGGGCCCCCTGTTTCAAGTTTTTATTTAAATTCTAGTTAGTTGGGACACCTGGGTGGCTCCATCCGTTCAGCTCCTTGCTCAGCAGGGAGCCTGCTTTCCCTCTGGCCTGATACTCCCCCAGCTTGTGCTCCCTCACGCTCTCTTGCTCTCTGACAAATAAGCAAAATCTTTTAAAAAATCTAGTTAGTTAAGATACAGTGCAATATTGCTTTCAATATTGCTACTTTCTACTAAAGTAGAATTTAGTGACTCATCACTTACATATAGCAGCCAGGAGCATGTGACTCTTGATCTCAGGGTCTTAAGTTCAAGCCCCATATTGGGCATAGAGTTTACTTTAAAAATAATAATTAAAAAAATAACAATGCAAAATATTTTTGTTGGGTCCCCCCAAAATTGGGTACCTCAATAATGGGTCCGTGATTAAAGGAGCGAGACTGATACAAAGCAAAGGTCAAGCAAAGCTTTATTTCGCGCCAAGCATCAGGAATCAGACCTACCGTCAAACAGACCGGTCGGGGCCACCGCTACAGAGAAGACGACCCCTCCCTGCTTTCCAGACTAACTTTTATAGAGCAAAGGCCATGTGGTTGGGCCTGGCCACACACAGGTGGCCAATGAGATTGTAACACACACAGGAAACTCCACAGTGATGCTAGGTGACCAATTGAGTTACGATTTACCCTAGTAGACATTTGAACCAGCCTATCACCTAGTTCAGAATTGGCGCCCAACAGGTGCCCAAAGGGCGGTGCCCATACTCCTTGGTAGCTAGGAGACAGTATGCGCCCCCACTGATTGAATACCTCCACCGGGCCTGACCCACCTTATATTTGGACTTTGTTACCTGGGACTGGTTTCCCGGACTTGCTTTTAAATAAATTCCCGTGGGGTGGGATGGAGGGGACAAGGTCAATTTAAGTTTTACAGCAAAATGGCAGTTCAACGGGGGTGGGGCCACTCTGGCTGAACAGGCCCTTTCATTTTCATATGTAAATGGTGCTAGGTTTTAGGCTTAAATAATAGATTTTCATCTAATTGTTTAGCACTGGATAATTACTTTATATGGGGCACTGTCCCTCACATTGCAGGATATCTAGCTTCCCTAATGTCCTTAATGAATGCCAGTAACACCTACATTCATTGTAATAAACAAAATAACTGGCATATTTCGCAAACACTGCAGGAGGAAGTCCACATATACATTGATAAACAGTTCCTAAATGCTTGTGAATGATATGGTATTCTCATTCCTGGTCACTAGAGGGAGGAAGTAGTCTGACTTCAACAGCACCTAGATCACCATAGGATAGACCCATCTCAACACAACCCTTTACTGTGCTAAGAGAGGTTAGAACTTGAAGAGGATGACAATTAAGTATTAAGTGCTGTTATAAGTAATCACCCAATTGACTCAAATCTCAACAAATACACATTCTCTACATTTCACAGTAATACTGACGGTTCTATGCCATTTCAGCAGCCAAATTCTAGGATATTAAAACATTTGAACTACTTTAGCTAATTCTGTTCCTTTTCTTAAAGATTTTATTTAAGAGAGGAAGAAAGAGCATGGGTGTGTGCACAAGTGGAGGGGTGCACAGGGAGTGGCAGAGGGATAGGCGCAAGCAGACTCCCAGCTTGAGCAGAGAGCCCCACACCAGGATTCTGGGATCATGACCCATCTGAAGGTAGACGTCTCACTGAGTGGGCTACCCAAGCGCCCAGCTGACTCTGTTTTTCTGAAGAAGAGTAAAACCAAGCAGTTTAATTCAGACAGCAGATATCAAGAATTGCATTTTTAAATACAGAAAGTAGTTGTAATCTGATAGAGCAAGATAAATACATCCCTTTTTAAAACCATTCATGAATAGATTGGGAATAACTTTAAGGCTTATAAATTTATACTAAATTAGTATTTTACATATGTTTTAGTGCCAAAATTATAGGTTGCTGCAATGTAGTGGGATATACTTGTAAGGACCTAATTAGAAACTGTCCCTGCTCCCCTTCCCCCAGGGGATTTACTTGGAGACAAGTCCCGGAAACCAGCTTCAGGTAACAAAGCCCAGATACAAAGGTGGGTCAAGCCAGGTGGAGACATCCGATCAGTGGGGGGATGCATACTGTCTCCCTGGTTACCAAGGAGTATGGGCCCTGCCCTTTGGGCGCCAATCCCAATCAAGGTGTAATAGGCTGGTTCAAATGTCTTCTAGGGTAAATTGTAACTCAGTTGGTCACCTAGCATCACTGTGGAGTTTCCTGTGTGTTACAATCTCATTGGCCACCTGTGCGTGGCCAGGCCCGACCGCATGGCCTTTGCCCTTAAAAGCTAGACTGTGAAACAGAGAAGGGTCGCCCTCTCTTGTAAGAGTTGCGGCCCCAAATGTTCGGTTAGATTCTTGATGCTTGGCACGAAATAAAGCTTTGCTTGACCTTCGCTTTGTATCAGTCTCATCCCTTTAATCACGGACCCATTATTGGGGCATAACAGTGCTCTAGCTTGAAATAAGAAACCCTGCTTGAATACAGCCTCTGTTACTTACATCTAATATACTTCAGTTTGCTAAACTGCTATTGATGAAATTTTAGAATATAGGTGAGGTTCAGTGGGGTGGAATCCGGAGCCAATGACCAAGAAAGAATTCTTGAGACATCTTTGGTGCAAAATGATGGTTTATTAAAGCACAGGGACAGGACCCTTGGGCAGAAAGCGCTGCAGCCCCCGGGTTGTGAGGGTTGGCAGGTTCTGCAAGATGGGGTTAGGGAAGGTAAGGGAAAAAGGGAGGTTTCAATAGGACTTTCATATGCTAAAGAGCACCTACAAGATACCAGGTACCAGAGGCCTTGCCATTGTCAAGGTTTTTCCCTCCAGCAAGGTATTAACATTAAAATAGTTGGGAGATTCCTAAAGAATGTCAAATATGCCCCACCCAGGAGTGGGGGTGGGGGAAGTTTGCCAGGTGTCAGCTTTTCCTTTGTCCACAGCCAGCCTTCTGTTCCCTCATCACTATTTCTGTATCACATAGGGATAGTGATACAAAGACTAAAGGATTACAAACATAAAATGAGAGCATACATGGAAATTCCCGATATTTTTAACCATCCTCTGAGAAGATTTTGAAGACAAAGATGTGCACTTGGAGCAGAATTAGACATCCAAGGTTTAAATGGTGACTCCATGGGGCAGAGAACTCAAATGTGATTAAGAATATAGGTAAATATCTTGTGTTTATAATGAAAACCACATTCAGGAAACTAAGAAATTAAGCAGGAGCAGCAACAGGGTTTAGGGCAGTGATCCCCCAAACATTAGCATGCATCACAATCACCTGGAGGCTGGTTAAAATGCAGTTGCTAGATTCCACCTCAGAGTTTGATTGTACAGGACAGGAGCAGAGTTCTCAAATTTGCATTTCTAGAAAGATTCAGGTGAACCTCATGCTGCTGGTCTGGGGACCACCCTTTGCAATCTACTGTATTAGGGTAATGAAGAGTAGTAAGTTGAAGGTGAAGAGTCAGAGAGAAGGTCCAAGAACATCAGAGAATCATCTTGTAGGCATCTGAATGTGCAGAAACGAAAAGGGAAACACAGGAAGATTGTTGGATAAGTATGTCCGTACTACTTATAGGTCAGTATGTACTGGGCACACTGAACGTCTTCAGTAATGCGAGGATAACAGAACCACTTAGTTTGTAAATTAAGGAAATCTCTAGAGAGGTCAACTTTCGCCTGGAATGGAAGGAGAAAAGTAGCAAAAAAAAAAAAAAAAAAAAAAAAGTAGTTCGAAAATTGGGATTAAAAATGAAATTATACAGCAATAAGAAGAACTTGCAAATAAAATCACACAAGTAGAGTCAGCAACTTTTTTTTTTTTTAAGATTTTATTTATTCACTTGAGAGAGAGAGCATAAGCAGAGGGGAGAGGTAGAGGGAGAAGCAGACTCCTCACTGAGCAGGGACTACCCCCCCATACCCCCAAACTCCCCCCACCACTCGGGGCTCATCCTGGGACCCGGAGATCACGACCTGAGCCAAAGGCAAATGCTTTAGCATCTGAGCCACCCAGGTGCCCCAGAGTTAGCAACTTTTATTTAAGCACAGAAAAAACGTCAAAATAATAGAAATGGACAAATGCAATTCTAATTTTTGAATTGATGACAATATTTTAAAATCTATTATTTATTGTTACATTTTACATACACTAAAATGCATGAATCTTAATTATACAACTTGACAAGTTTCAACAAATGGATACATCCATGTTATCAAAATCTGGTATGTTAGAAATGGATGCATTCCTAGAGACATATAAACTACCACAACTAAACCAGGAAGAAATAGAAAACCTGAACAGACCCATAACCAGTAAGATTGAAGCAATCATCAAAAATCTCCCAGCAAACAAGAGCCCAGGGCCAGACGGCTTCCCAGGGGAATTCTATCAAACATTTAAAGAAGAATTAATTCCTATTCTCCTGAAACTGTTCTAAAAAAATAGAAATGGAAGGAAAACTTCCAAACTCATTTTATGAGGCCAGCATCACCTTGATCCCAAAACCAGACAAGGATCCCATCAAAAAAGAGAACTACAGACCAATATCCTTGATGAACACAGATGCAAAAATTCTCACCAAAATACTAGCCAATAGGATTCAACAGTACATTAAAAGGGTTATTCACCATGACCAAGTGGGATTTATTCCAGGGCTGCAAGGTTGGTTCAACATCCGCAAATCAATCAATGTGATATAACACATTAATAAAAGAAAGAACAAGAACCATATGATACTCTCCATAGATGCTGAAAAAGCATTTGACAAAGTACAGCATCCCTTCCTGATCAAAACTCTTCAAAGTGTAGGGATAGAGGGTACATACCTCAATATCATCAAAGCCATCTATGAAAAGCCCACCACGAATATCATTCTCCATGGAGAAAAACTGAGAGCTTTTCTGCTAAGATCAAGAACACGGCAGGGATGTCCATTATCACCACTGCTGTTCAACATAGTACTAGAAGTCCTAGCCTCAGCAATCAGACAACAAAAAGAAATTAAAAGGCATCCAAATCGGCAAAGTAGAAGTCAAACTATCCCTTTGCAGGTGATATGATACTATATGTGGAAAACCCAAAAGACTCCACTCAAAATCTGCTAGAATTTGTACAGGAATTCAGTAAAGTGTCAGGATATAAAATCAATGCACAGAAATCAGTTGCATTTCTTTACACCAACAACAAGACAGAAGAAAGAGAAATTAAGGAGTCAATCCCATTTACAATTGCACCCAAAACCATAAGATACCTAGGAATAAACCTAACCAAAGAGGCAAAGAATCTATACTCAGAAAACTATAAAGTTCTCATGAAAGAAATTGAGGAAGACACAAAGAAATGGAAAAATGTTCCATGCTCATGGACTGGAAGAACAAATATTGTGAAAATGTCTATGCTACCTAAAGCAATCCACACAGTTAATGCAATCCCGATCAAAATCCCACCCGCTTTTTTTTTTTTTTTTTCAAAGAAATGGAACAAATAATCCTAAAATTTATATGGAACCAGAAAAGACCTCGAATAGCCAGAAGAATATTGAAAAAGAAAGTCAAAGTGGGCGGCATCACAATTCCAGACTTCAAGCTCTATTACAAAGCTGTCATCATCAAGACAGTATGGTACTGGCACAAAAACAGACACATAGATCAATGGAACAGAATAGAGAGCCCAGAAATAGATCCTCAACTCTATGGTCAACTAATCTTCCACAAAGCAGGAAAGAATGTCCAATGGAAAAAAGACAGTCTCTTCAACAAATGGTGTTGGGAAAATTGGACAGCCACATGCAGAAAAATGAAACTGGACCATTTCCTTACACCACACACGAAAATAGACTCAAAATGGATGAAGGACCTCAATGTGAGAAAGGAATCCATCAAAATCCTTGAGGAGAACACAGGCAGCAACCTCTTCGACCTCAGCCGCAGCAACTTCTTCCTAGGAACATCACCAAAGGCAAGGGAAGCAAGGGCAAAAATGAACTATTGGGACTTCATCAAGATCAAAAGCTTTTGCACAGCAAAGGAAACAGTTAACAAAACCAAAAGACAACTGACAGAATGGGAAAAGATATTTGCAAACAACATATCAGATAAAGGGCTAGTATCCAAAATCTATAAAGAACTTATCAAACTCAACACCCAAAGAACAAATAATCCAATCAAGAAATGGGCAGAGGACATGAACAGACATTTCTGCAAAGACATCCAGATGGCCAACAGACACATGAAAAAGTGCTCCACATCACTCGGCATCAGGAAGATACAAATCAAAACCACAATGAGATACCACCTCACACCAAGTCAGAATGGCTAAAATTAACAAGTCAGGAAATGACATGCTGGCGAGGATGCGGAGAAAGGGGAACCCTCCTACACTGTTGGTGGGAATGCAAGCTGGTGCAACCACTCTGAAAAGCAGCATGGAGGTTCCTCAAAAAGTTGAAAAGAGAGCTACCCTATGACCCAGCATTTGTACTACTGGGTATTTACCCTAAAGATACAAACGTAGTGATCCGGAGGGGCATGTGCACCTGAATATTTATAGCAGCAATGTCCACAATAGCCAAACTATGGAAAGAACCCAGATGTCCAACAACAGATGAATGGATAAAGAAGAAGTGGTATATATATACAATGGAATACTATGCAGCCATCAAAAGAAATGAAATCTTGCCATTTGCAATGACGTGGATGGAACTAGAGGGTATTGTGCTTAGCGAAATAAGTCAATCGGAGAAAGACAACTATCATATGATCTCCCTGATATGAGGAAGTGGAGATGCAATGTAGGGGGTTTTGTGGGTAGGAAAAGAATAAATGAAACAAGATGGGATTGGGAGGGAGACAAACCATAAGAGACTATCTCACAAAACAAACAGAGGCGGGTAGGGAGAGGGTCATGGGGTTATGGACATTGGGGAGGGCATATGCTATGATGAGTGCTGCGAAGTGTGTAAAAGTGGCGACTCACAGACCTGTATCTCTGGGGCTAATAATACATTATATGTTAATTTAAAAAATTAAATAAAAAAAGAAAACATGGTGTGTTACTATCACTCTTGGCAGTTTGCTCATGCTTCTTCCCAGTTACTCTACCATCCCTAAGGCAACCACTCTTTGGATTTCTATCACCATGGGTAAACTTCCCATGCTACTGAACTTCACATATAAAAAAGCAAGCGGAGAACACACTCATTTACCAATACTAAGCCACCATAAATTCTGGAATTAGAGTTTGAAGCATAAATAATGAAGACTTGGACATGAAGTTACTATTTCGGAAGATACTCATGTCTTACGTGTATGAATCAGTTGCCGTGGCTGATTCTGCAGTGCAAACCTTTGCTTGATTAGTGGACCTCAGCCTGAAGAAATGTGTGCTGAAATCAAGCCTTAATAAGACCCGTATTTCTAGAATTTTGTAGAGGAGTACATGAATCTTAAAATAAGTTTCTATGTATGAGTTTGTTTGCTGATGCCCTAGGACAAAGTTATACTGGGGGTGGGGGGAGGAGAATATGTGGATCCATGGTTTATAGTAAGATCCTAAAGATGCTGTTTACTCTGAAAGGAAGCTGCCTGGGAGAACTTCAACAATGACCTGGCTACAGACAAGATTTGCAAATAACAGGTTTGCAAATGAAATTAGGGAGTAAAATTACTCATTAGGAATAATTAATGTTCCTCCAAGCACGAATAGGTTAAAAGAATTAGCCTAATTTAATAAAAATTAATATAGATACATGTTAACTGTTAGACACAAACTTCAATGAAGTATAATATGAAGAAGCCTAACTCAGTAGTACTTGAATACTTTTAAAAGCATTCACTTTGGTAAATTTTTTTTAAAGATTTTATTTATTTATTTGACAGACAGAGATCCCAAGTAGGCAGAGAGACAGGCACTGGAGAGGGGAAGCAGGCTCTCTCCTGAACAGAGAGCCTGATGTGGGGCTCAATCCCAGGACCCTGAGATCATGACCTGAGGTGAAGGCAGAGGATTTAACCCCAGGCGCCCCTCACTTTGGTAAATTTTAATCTTATTAGGAATGAAAGGGATAATATTGCTGCTCCAAAAGTTAATGTTCTCCCAAGATCCACTTAAAGAAACAAACTATGTAAAATATAGGTGATAAGAATCTCATCCTATTTTGTTGTCTGGATGTTATTTTGCTCAATACAGGGCACCTGACTTCAGGAAAAACACTGGCATAATGAATCTCGTTTATTAGCATGCACAATGGATAAGGAACATTGAAGGAATTTATATATACCCAGGTTGGTGGTAGTGGTGGTGGTGGAGGAGGTGGAGAGCCCTTGAGGTGAAGGACAGGATGATGCTCTTCAAGTACTTAACTCTCTTGTGCAATCAGGCTAATTACATTCTGCAAGAATACAAGGGTCAAAATACGGAGGTGTGCTGAGAGCCTACTATATGCCAGGTCCTTTGCAATAGCTGGGTATTGTAAGGCAGTATGTTTCTGAGTAAATCTAACAAAACTGGGAAGGGAGTTAATATTCCCTCACATGAGGAGTCCAAAAAAAGGTTCTCAAATCTGTCTGTACCTTTGTATCTAATTTACCTGGTTTGAGGGTAGAGCCTAGGTATCAGAATTTTTTCAAAGTTCCCTAGCTATTTTTTTTTTTTTTTTAAGATATTACTTATGAGAGAGAGAGACACAGCGGGCAGGGAGAAGAGCAGAGGAAGAGAGACAAGTAGACTCTGTGCTGAGCACAGAGCCTGATACAGGGCCTGATCTCAGGACCCTGTTGAGCACGACCTGAGCCAAAACCAAGAGTCAGATGCTTAACTGACTGAACCACGCAGGTGCCCCACTCCCCAGCTATTTATAATGGTCAGTTGGGTTTGAGAAAAATTAGGCTAGACAACTGTCTGGATATAAATGAGAAATTAAAATGGAGAGGAAGGTAAATGGAATTTAATATCTATTACATATTAAATGCCAGGCATTGTGCTTGGCATTTTCACACTCTAACCTGTATTAACTATGTCAATACTTGCAATCTTTTAACACAGTGCCTGGCACATAGTAAAATCCCAAATGCTTTCTACAACCTTATAATGGCATTCTCCAAAAACATCCTGGGAGAATATTGGCTTACAATATAGGTATTAACATCCCTGCATTATGGACAAGGAAACCAAGGCTCAGAAAAGGTTTTTCTTTTGGCTAATGTGGTAGGTAATAGATCGTAAAACTGTGATTTAATCCCCGTTTAAAGCTAGTGTGTCCAGGTACCTGGCTAGCTCAGTCAAATAAGAGCATGTGACTCTTGATCTCAGAGTTTTAAGTTCAAGCCCCATGTTGGGTGAAGATATTACTTAATAAAATCTTTGAATAAACAGATAAATAAAATAAAGCTAGTGTGTCTTCTCTGTCTCTTAAGGCCACTAATAAGACATCCTGGTATTTATGAAAATTAGCAGCTTACTTAAGTGGCCCTTTTTACTTTTAACAGAACCATTTCTTCTTCACCTATTCTCAAAAAAAAAAAAAAACCCAAAAAACAGTAAATGCAAATACTGAAAAAGTGAAGCCAAAAAAGTAGACATTTTCCTAGTGTGGCCTAACACAAACTCTTCTGTAAGTCTTGAGAACCCCAGAGGCCAAAGAACATGTATTAATGTGGCCCTTCAGAACTGAATAAAACACTTCAAGCAACGAAAAGTACTGCTCACAAATGAAATAACTCCCATATATATAGTGAATAGATAAATATTATATCCATCATAGTCTAGGACTTCAATTATATATTAAGGGGAAATTAGCCCTGAAAGGACAGTCGTGATCATCTCTGACAACTTCTTTTGCCAAGTTAATCCTGAGTTTTCTTTTGTACATGACTGGTTTGAGTATTACTGAAGAGGAAACATTCAAGGAAAAAATACCCCTTCAGTGAGTTCCCCAAGAGCAAGGACAACCTTCACTTTACTATCCCATATAATCCTTAATAAGCACTATAAAATAATAATTGCGGCAAGGCTGCACTGCGAGGCTATACTACTTTTCAAAAATAAAATATGCTTCAAGTGGTGAGCATTAAATTGACTTGATGCAATGCTAGATTCAGATTCTTTCTGTTGCCTGACCAATTGGTAAAATTTAGAGCCTATGTTAACATACACAAAATGGTATATTTGATAACAGAAATTATCTTTTTTGAGCTTCATGTACTGTATCTGTTCTGAGCTTCATTTTTGTAAACCAAAGATACAGAACACTTTATTCTAGAAAAATATGAAGCTATAGGTCCTAAATATCAATTAGAGACTCCTTTAGATAACCCAATATAACTACTAGTGCCAATTTGACACCCAAATGTACTCTACTTAGAACCAGAAACAATTGTACACACTCTGTTTTACAAAGTAAAGAGTATATTTTTTATATATATTACTTATTTGTCAGAAAGTGAGAGCACAAGCAGAGGGAGCAGGAGGCAGAAGAAGAAGCAGGGTCCCCACTGAGTAAGGAGCCCTTCACAGGACTCGATCCCGGCTTCCCAGGATCATGACCAGAACCAAAGGCAGACACTTAACAGACTGAGCCACCTAAGCACGGTGTGAAGTAGTGAGTATATCTTAAGGTACTCATGGAAAAGTTGATAGGAGACATTTCACTTTTACACTTTTTTTTTTTTTAACCCATTGGCATCTAGCAGTACTTTACCCATCTTAAATTCTAACTAGATAACCCTTGTCTTAAAGTCACAAAAAAATTTCACAGGGAGAAAGTTTCACATGTATTTTATACACTTTTGAGATATCCAAGAAGCCTAGAACCATGCTGTCCATCTAATTTAAAATTTACCCGTAGCCACAAATAAATGGGAAAATTGTACTAATATATTTAACCAACGTATCAAAAATATTACCATCTCAACATGCAATCAATACACACAATTGAGGTATTTTACAGTTTTTCCATACTTAAATCTTTGAAATCCGGTGTTTATTTTACACTCAGGGCAGACCTCAATTTGGACTAGACACATTTCAATTGCTCAGTAGTTATTGGTGGCTAATGGCTACTGTATTGGACAGCACACGTCTAGAGTCTAACTCCTATCTCCAGTGTAACAGTTACCTTAAAATATACAAAAATAAAGCACATAATTGTTGATCCAAAGTTAAGTAATGCTCTGCTAAAATAGCAAGTGAAAGGTTAAATGTTATAGGATTTAGACTTTTCTAATCACTTAAAAAAGAAATTTACTTAAAGCTTTGTAGGGGCACCTGGGTGGCTCAGTGGGTTAAAGCCTCTGCCTTCGGCTTGGGTCATGATCTCAGAGTCCTGGGATCAAGCCCTGCATCGGGCTCTCTGCTTTGCAGGGAGTCTGCTTACCCCTCACTCTCTGCCTGCCTCTCTGCCTGCTTGTGATCTCTGTCTGAGGAATAAATAAATAAAATCTTTAAAAAAAAAAAAAAGGCTTTGTAAACTTTTTCCCCTCAATTTTACAAATGCCTTAAAAACCACCTTCTTCCCATTATTTCATCAAGTCTTTTTGGGTACTAGGGTATTTTGTTCTTTTTTTCCATTTGAGTTATTCATTTTATCATTCAATATTTATCTAGTAACAACTAAGTGCAAAATATGCTAGAAGCAGTGAGAGATATAAGATACCCCATCATCTCTGCTTTCACAGAGCTTACAAACTCGATAGAAAGGAAGTGAAAGTATATTTGTATTTTACTGTATCACTGTGTCATTTGTCTGCTTATCAGTTTTTCCCCAATTCTTTAACAATAAAGGAAATGATTTTATCTTATTCTTGTTATCTTCCCAAGGCCTGACAAAATACCTTAGTAAGTATTTGTGGAATATGCTGTTAACAAACTCTATGCTATTTTCTAAAATAAAAGTCCCTATAAATACACCAAGTACTAGAGAAGACATTTCATCTTCTCTAATGGGAACAGAAAAAATTAAGGCAGAAGAGTTACATCTGAGGCCTTGAAAAATTTGACAGGAATAGAAGGTGGGGAAGTTTGAAGAAAAGAATGAACAAGTTTTTACAGCTAAGAAAGTATGAGGATAGAAGAATTTATCACTTATGACACAAACTGTTTGCTTATTAAACGTGCAAGTGATTAAAAAAAGCCTGAATAACTTGAGAATATCATTTACAGACAGAAATGGAGGCTTTAAGGAAGTGAAGGAAGTGGTGGTGTTGTACAAGCTATATGGAAAAAAGTGATATCATGAGTATGCACTTGCAACTGTTAACATTTTAAAGCCAAACCCAGAACAACCACCCTCCCAACCTTGTAAGGTACAAGCAGTGTGCCCTAGTTTCTTACTTTTGGGATAATGTCTGTTGTATCCATTTTTAGAACTTTAAGTTCTATAATCTGTTGTTATTTTAAGCAATTTCTTCATGCAAGTTTATGGGCAGGGTGAAAAATAAGAAATCTAGCAGCTTAACATGCTTTTATTTTACTATGACACAAGTTTTTACAGCTAAAAAAAAAAAACAAATATGCCAATGGTACATTTCAATTTGAACAGAGCAATCTCACAAGTATTATATTTAGGAAAAAAGACGCATCGGTTTCTAAGTTGTAACCAGGATAAATTATCAAGCAAGACAATCAAACCAAACATCTTTTGTAGGTTATTCTTCCATGAAGACAACAATCTCCAGTCTTCAGAATCTGACAAAATCAAATTACTCAATTTCTATGTCGAAGGATACAGTTTTAACAGAAATAAGAAGTCGAAAACTCTCATATTCATTTAAGTCTCTGTACCTTACAGGAAAGTAAAAGTTATTTTTTCCAAATATTCCCAATTGAAAGCAAAAAAGAAAACCTATACAACTCAATTTTCCCAGTAAGCCGAAACAGAAAATGTTATTTTACTAAACACTAGAAAAACAAAAAACACAGTATTAATCTTTTGCATAAATTAAATCAAATGAAAACAAGAGAAAGCTTCAGAAGTTGCTTTGTTTCCTTCCTCTTCTCTAGGAAGTACACTTCACACTCCAATCCCTCTCAATTCACCCATGGAAATCCCGAAAAAAAGTATTTCTCCTCCCATTACCACTGCAAGAGAAAACCTCTTCCTTGAAGGCTCTGTCAGCCAGTCTTAATCTTAGCCCAATTTTTATCTTGCTCATTTTTTGCCTGTGGTCATCTGCTCAGTTTTCCCCACTTAGGGAACCCATCAAAATCTCGGGTTCTTCCATCCACTATAAACTAGATATAATTTTTCATTTCATCTAGATCTGTCTCCCTTTAAATCCTCTAGGTGTTGCTAAAGGAGTGGAGAGTGGGGAAGAGAGCAGAGGGAAAGAGCTCCAGCAGTCTATTTTACAGGACAACCTGTCCCTGGAAATAATGAAGAGCTAAAACCAAATTAAACTAAAAGGCCTGCTTTTGCAGGCGCTTTTGAGCTATCTTTTTTTTTTCTTCTTCTTTAAGAGACAGGAGACGAGAGAGAAATTGTACTGCCACCCTGGCATTTAATAGCGTTCAGGGTTAAGGAGAGGAGGCACAAGAGGTATACCTAAGTTTTGTGTGAATTTACTAGTTGAGGCCAAGAAAGCCTGGTAATTAGAATGGACACCATCCTTACTCTTGCCATAAGAATAAGGTTTAACATGTCATTTTGACCACTAGCTTGACAGTTAGTAGTGTTCTGGATCACAAAGATGGAGGGAAGGGGAGGTGAGGAAATCTAGGAGATCTTTTGGGGGGAGGAAGAGAAGGGTGTTTGTATGCTGGCAGGAAACCTGGGTCCCCCCGCAGTTCTAGAGATTCTTGTCTACCAGAAACCAGACAGTGGGGCCAACAATTATCTGCAAGGTAGGCAAGGGCCCAAGGTGGGTAGGCACGGCCAGTAGTAGGGAGTAGGAGGTGACCAGAGGTGCAAGAAGAGCAATGGAATTACATAAATCACATAGACTAAGTGGTACACTGCTGCTCTCTCTGTCCCACAATTGTCTACAGGCTACGTGCCTGTACTAAAGAGCAAAGTGGGTAGAATGAGCTTCTAGGCAAAGCTAGAATTCCAGGTGTTAAGAGCCAGACCAAAGGCCCTGGGAACAAACAGGGTCCATGCAGTGCAGATAAAGGTAATGCAATTTACAGCATCATGAGCTTGGCCTAGGAGTAATGTGAATCATGACCATGCGGCATGAGACAGTAATGCAGAATGGCATGAAGGCCATGTGGAAATGGAGGACCATGGCCTTCAAAGTCTCAGTCTTGAGGTTGAGAAAACAATGTCCAGAGGAAAAAGGCTGTAGAAATGTCAGGGGGAAAAAAAAAAGGCATACCCATTTCTGTTGTCCGAGCACAGGTCCAGCAAGAGGTGGGAGGGGACCTTGTGCAGTATTTCCAAAGGCAGAGATTAACCAGACTGGAATCCAAAGGGCCTGGGGATCTCCACCGGCTCTCTTATTGGGCGACGTCTGGCTCTGCGGACTCCTTCACGCAACAGGTAATACTGCAGTGGATTGGGCCACAAATCCTCTTTGATAATCTCAGCAATCTTGTCGGACTCTGGAAGGCTGTGGTCTGAAAACCAGGTGAAGAAATTGCAGACGACATCTTGGTTCCGGCGAATGAAGGACTGAGGTTCATGGCCCCGGCGCCATATGATGGGAGTGGAAAGAGACACCACTCGGCCGGAGGCTCTGACCTCGTATTCTTTGACAATAAGCTTGTTTCTGAAGTAAGGGTTTCTTCGAAAGAAGAACTTGAATTTGCAGCCACTTCTAGGGTGTCTGAGCTCCTTGACCTCCAAATTGGTTATGTATCTTAGCATCTCTGCATCTTGGCCCCTTATCATGGGGGACAACTGGGGGTGGTTCCGGAAGGCGGTGACCCAGAAGCCCGGGATATTCTGAATGATGTAGTTTCTCCTCTCCAGGTAGTGCCGACGCATCCGCCCAAATTTATGCTCCAGTTGCTGAAAGGCCCTGTCGGCCTGAGCATTCACAGTGTCCAGTTCCATCTGGATGGCTTCCAGGGGGTTCATGCGGAGATCCATATTCAAGGGTCGGGGCCCTGCTTCTTCCTTCTCCTCCTCCCCCACTCTGTTTTCCTCCAACACTTCTCTTTCTTCACCTCCTTGCTTCTCTACCTCCATCTTTTGTTCCACCTCCTCCTCCTCCTTCACTTTTTCCTTCTCCACCACCTCCTCATCCACTGCTACCGAGGAAACGGTGCACTTCTCGGTCTCCACCTCCTCGGCCTTCACCGCTGCCAACACCTCAAACCCGGAGCTCTCTGGCTTCTCCCCACCGGCGCCGCGCGGCTCTCCGCTCTGACAGCCATTTTTCAGGCTGTTGTCCGTTGCCACGGACACCGGCACAGCTTCCAGGCCTTCCGTGAGAGGCGGAGCCTCCGCCTGCCCCGCTTCGGTCGCCTCGAAACCGCAATCCCCACCGCCTCGGATCGGGGCTGGGTGGTCACAGCCCGCGGGGGCGTGGAAGGCTCCCCGCCCCTCTGGCAGCCGAGGCGGTGGGAGCGCCGCCGCGTTCAAGCTTCCCGCACCCGGCTCCGCCATCACCTGTGATGCCTCGGTTTCCTCACGGAGCTTCAGGCTGTGGCGTGGGTCCGGGTCTCCCGGGACATCGCCGGGAGTCGTGAGACCTCGGGCTTGCGGGGAAGGGGACCTCTCAACCCCAGCCAGGAGGCTCATGTCCATAGCAACCCGACCAACGGCAGATTAACGTCTGTTTTCCTCACAGAGACCGCCCGCGCGCCAGCCGGCGGTTCGCCCCGCCCACTCTCTACTCTCGCGAGCGTCTCCGCGAGGTTGACGTCAGGGCCGTAGATCTCGCCGCAATGCGAGAAGTTGGGATTGGCTCCGCCCTTTCCTGCAGTTTTATCGTATTTTTACTTGTGTGAGTTTAGTGGGGGTGAAGCAGTAATTTGACTTACGTTAATAACTGTGTTTCGGAATGAGAGACTGAAGGCAGTGAGGACCCTCCCTGCGGTACCTCTGGAAACTGCCTCCAGCATGCTAGTTAGCTGGGGTGAATTGTGGCGACCCCAGCACTACCCTGCCTGTCGTCGTCCGAAAACGTGTTTCACCGGTTTTGCGTGGGAATTTTTCAGGCAGGAGTGTAAATCTATTCCTTGTTACCCCATAGTGGCCAGGAGCAAAAATCTCTTTATTTTTAAACTAACATGAACAGCAAATTGTTTATCTCTTCTCGAGTAGAAATCCCTTTGGCCTCTAACATCACTGGGAGAAAAAACTACTCCGCGGCTTTTTACCGCTAAAGTGACGCATAGTATTATCCCTTGCTAGTTCTAAATGTATAATCTGCCTCAAAGAGGAGTTTGTGCTACATAATGTCTGCAGGGATTAAACCAGGGTCACTTCGCTGAATCTTGCTCCGTGGCCTCTCACTGCAGGAAATTAGAAAAGCTATTTTCGGTCCAATAAACTATTAATCTATTCACGAATTGAGGTCTGCAGAGAGGAAAGGTTGGCCCGGTTGAGCTACGTATTCATGGCAGTCAGCTCCCAGAGTTGAAGAGGGTTGTCAGTGGAACTGGTTGCTTTAGTTCATTGGCTTGTGAAGAAAACTGGTGTTAGAGAGTTCCAAGGCCTCAGAGAAATACCAGTGGGGGACCTCCTGCCACGATTTTTATAAAGGAAAGCTAATTAAAATGAATAATTGAGGTAGTCTTGAAGCAGAAAACAAACTTGCAGAATGCCAGTGTGCAGTTAGTTGACTCAAAGTGCGAAACAGTCAAACTTTTTTTTTTTTTTCTATTTCCTTTGCCTTGGACTATAGGCTATCTTAATAATGGCCCCCAAAGATGTCCTCCTCCTGATCATCAGAACCTGTGAATATGTTCTCTTCTGTGGCAAAGGGGACTTAGCAGATATGGTTAGGTTAAAGATATAGAGATGGGAAGGTTACGCTGGATTATCCAGGTGGGACTCATGTAATGTATAATGGTCCTTATGAGAAGGAGGTTGGAGTGTCAGTCTTTGAATGTGTGACCATCAAAGCAGAGGTGAGAAAAAGAAAGAGATTTGAAGATGCATGCTGTGGACTTTGAAGATGAAGGAAGGAGCCGGGATCCACGGAATAAAGACAGCCTCTAGAATCTGGAAAGGTAAGGAAATAGATTGTCCCGTAGAGCCTTGAAGGAATGCAGCACTGCCAACATCTTTGTGATGTCTAACCTCCAGAATATAAAAAATAATAATTTGTGTGGTTTTAAACTACTAAGTTTGTGGGAATTTATTATGAAAACAAATTGAAGTGAATACTCCTTGGATTGAAATTTGGTTGCATCTCTGTGTGTGTCGTGTTTTGCCTAGCAGCCTCTCCTTCGTCCTTGCCCATTGCTTCCTTTTGAGGTCCTGCTTCCTGCCCAACCGCTGTGATGTATCACATCCTGAGCGTCTTTGGTTATCAAGACCAGAATTAGGCAATATCCAGAAAGAGAAAATTAAAGCCAAAACCTACGACAAAAAATTTTTGAGAAGACTGTGAACTCCAGAAGGACAGGGTCATAGTTTTGTTTACCACTGTTTACCAAGTAGGTAGCACACTGCCTTGCACAGTGTTACGTTATCAGAATGTTAAATACAGAAACAAGTGAACAGAATACAGTTTCTCCCTTGTGGTGCTTGGTGCTTGGCAATTACTGACAATTACTCTTGTAGATAAGAATGAATAATGGAATTTTCCACAAGGCCCACTTCTTTCTTATTGCCATGAAATCATCCTCTATTTTGGAACTGGAATAATCTAATTTGGCCTAAAATGGACACTTTCATTACTCTAATATGCCTTCTGTTTTTAAGCAGAAGACTCTGTTTCCAGGCTTTCACCATAACTAGATGTGACTTTATTTGTTTATTTGCACTATTATTTCTGCAAGTGTATTTAATTAGTGCTCTAACTGCTAATGTTAGGAAAGACTCCAGCAATAGATGGTGCATGTAAATGTAATCAGGATTCTGGTGAGTGTTAAGTGTTGAGACGCTGTGGAGGATCCTTTCCTTCTCTAACTTATCAGTACATTTGGAAAAGACATGATATGGGATATTTGGTTGAATATATACAAAAATGAGGAAAAACTTAAATTTCTGCTGATTTTAATTGTCTGAAAGTCCCACTGGAGAAATGATGTGATGATAACTCTTCATTGTAGAAGATGGGGAGTGTAAGTTAAAGTAACTTGAATAAGAGAAGATCCAGTGAGAAACACGGTTTTAGAGGGAAAAGCAGATTTGTGTATTCTATGCCACTTTTTTTTAAGAGTTTATTTATTTATTTGACAGACAGAGATCACCAGTGGGCAGAGAGGCAGGCAGAGAGAAAGGGGGAAGCAGGCTCCCTGCTGAGCAAAGAACCCGATTTGGGGGGGTGGTTCTATTCCAGGACCCTGAGATCATGACCTGAGCCGAAGGCAGAGGCTTTAACCCACTGAGCTACCCAGGTGCCCCTGCAACTTTTTTAAAAAATCTTTTAAGAAAGAATCTTTTCGTGGAAGAAGGAACTCTTTAGGATTTCAGTCTGCACCAAGTTTCATGTGGTCAAGGAGTTATCTTGCCATGCAGGAAAAAAAAATATGATTGCTATTTGACACAGAAAATTGTACTTAATATATTAATAATATTATTTGCAGCTATTACTTGGAGACTTTTTTTCTTATCTTTTTGAACCTAAAGTTTTAAAAGGAGTATGTGTCTCTTACGCGACACGGTTATCTTGCTATCTAAAACATTCTTTTTAGGTGGATACTGTTCATTCTCTAAGACCCTATCACAAACCTGTCTTGCTTTAGAGTGTGCTAGGCATTTTATATGCATTAAATTGTCAAATTTTATAAAAGAGGAAGCAGTAACTGAGAGGTTAATGAACTTAACCAAGATCATACATAAAAACTCTTACATTCCTCCTCCTTTCTCCTAGGGGCAACTTTCCTGAACCACTCTATGACTTATTATTCCCGCTCTGAATTCCTACAACTCTTTTTATGAGCTGTGCCATGCAACTGAGCACTTAATTATATTCGTCCTCTTAGTGACTCTGGTTGTTTCCTGCATGTCAGTCTCAGCATTCCAGCATCCCAGTATCATTCCCTGGGAAAGAACACAGTTGCTTTTTCTTTTGCATTTACTCAGCATAGCATGGAGTTAAGATTTTAATAGATCCTTAATGATATTTGCTGATTTGAATAAACAAAACCTTAAATCATCTTACAAAAACTAACAGTGTGTCCGTACTGGCATTATATTTTATTTTATGGGGGAGTATATTTTAGCTCTGCTCCATATATTACCTTTTTGCATTTTTTAAAATTTAAATTCAGTTAATTATCATATAGTGTATTATTAGTTTCAGAGGTAGAGTTCAGCGATTCATTAGTCTTATATAATACCCAGTGCCCTTTGGCATTTTTTAATATAAGATATATTTTTACTTTACAGAGCATTTCTGTGGCAATTTGCAATAAACTTCACTACTCAAAAGGTAGTCTAGTCTTTTTTAATAGGGTTCTGTGAGAAAACGTTCACAAAAACCATGAAGCTATTTTGCATCATATCAAAGAATCACAGATTCTTCAGGAATGATTTCTCAGGGGATAAGGAGTTTAGCAGAAGTTCAGACATTTTTGTTTTGCAGCAAAATACGTTTTATGGTTATAACTAATGATAGCTTTCATGTATTTACTGCTTCTGATGTACTGACCACTGTTGTAAACACCACCCTGTGTATTGTATCATTTAGTTCTTATGAAGAACCCTATGAGGTAGTGCTATTATGACCTTTATTTTACTCACTAGGGAACTGACACAAAGAGAGACTGAGTTACTCATTCAAAAATGACATAAAAAATGGTGGATCCTTTGTGAGGATTAAGTGAGTTAGTGTAAATTAAATTAAGCTGGGCCTGCCATATATTAAACATTACATATGTTAGCTATTTTTATAAATAAAAAATAACATTATAAATAATATAAATAATAAGCTGTCAGTTTCCCTTAAAAAAATAATGATAGACCTGGGGCACCTGGGTGGCTCCATCAGTTAAGCAACCAACTCTTGACTTTCGCTCAGGTCATGATCTCAGGGTCATGGAGGCCTTGTGTTGGCCTCCAGGCCCAGTTAGCAGTTTACTTGAGATTCTCTCTCCCTCTCCCCTTCTCCCTGCTTGCGCTCTCTAAATAAATAAATAAGGGGCACCTAGATGGCTCAGTCGGTTAAGCATCTGCCTTTGGCTCAGGTTATGATCCCAGAGTCCTAGGGTCAAGTCTTGTGAATAACTCCCTGCTCAGTGGGGAGTCTGCTTCTCCCTCCACCCCTACGCCCTGCGTGTGATCTCTCTCTCTCTGTCTCTCAGATAAATAAATAAAATCTTTTTTAAAAACTTAAAAATAAATAAATAAATAAATAAATGGAATCTTTAAAAAAATGGTAGACCCATGATTTGGATCTAGGGAGTTTAACTCAAGAACTTCTGCTCTCTGTACAAAATGGGAAGTTACTCCCTAAAATAAAAGCATAAAACTATCATCACTTAATGTAGAATTAATACACATTTGTTTATTCAGTTCAACAAATGTTGAATTAATACACACCCATTCCCCTATCCACAAGCACATTAATATTTGTTAGGAAAGTACGCCAGGATTTGCTTTCTGTTTAGAGGAAAAGTAGTTATTCATAATACCTAAATTCAGTATTTTGTAAACCCCATCAGACCCTCTATCACCTTTTTTAGCAAGTTTTTACTTTCTTGACATGAAATTAATGGATAATATAACCCAACTACACACATTAATAGAAAAACATAAATATAATGACTTGACTCTGATATAAAAGAGAAGTAAAAGTAATTTATAATAGTGTCTGTTTCAATAGACAAAGGCATTAACATGCCCACATTATAAGAAATGACAAAGTAGTTAGAAAGTTATACCTGTTGGGGCACCTGGGTGGCTCAGTCATTGGGCATCTGCCTTCGGCTCAGGTCATGATCCCAGGGTGCTGGGATCAAGCCCCGCATTGGGCTCCCTGCTCAGCTGGAAGCCTGCTTCTCCCTCTCCCACTCCCCCTGCTTGTGTTCCCTCTCTTGCTGTGTTTCTGTCAAATGAATAAATAAATAAATCATAAAAGAAAGAAAAAGAAAGTTACTCCTGTTGGTATAATCACCATGGCTGGAGATTGATAGAGGTAGGTTTTACTTGTGACTCAAAAAGCCAGAGTAGAATTCCTCTTGGTGACCAAATCTTGGTGAAGTTCTAGAAAAGAAAAAGGAAGAGTTCCCCTAGATTACTATGGCTCCTTAGTTCTTCCCCTGTAAAGAATACATTTTCACCAAAAAAAAAAGAAAAAAGAAAAAACATTTTCACATTTCTGTAATCAAAATGTATAACCACTATCAACCAGGTGTTAGTCATGATATTTTTGTTGTCATTGCCTGAGCATGTGAGAACTTGGTTGTTGTTACTGATTTCATTCTGGACAAACATTAAAGACCATCTGAGGAAGGGATATAAGCCATAGTTTGAAAACTTTCTATCAGTCTCCTTGGCAGGCTCAAAAAAGTGCCAACATAAAAACTTATATAATTGGTGTCTATGTCTTTGAAGAAAATCATAGATATAAGAGTTGAGCACCATTTTAAGAAATAGAGCACCACCAAACTAGTTGAGAGCAGAGAGGATAATATTGTTTGGGAAAACATGGATACTGACAACTCTGAGTCAAAACTGTTGCAGAAAATTTTCTGAATATGAAGAAGTTTTAGAAGTACCTTAACAGTTTACTTTGCTTTTGTTTTTCCTTTTATATGTGTCTAAGTGTGATATTTGATTTACAGCTAACTAAAGTCTAAAAGAACTTTTGAAAGACAAAGTAAAAATTATTTTTAAAAATCCATTGTGTCGGGGCGCCTGGGTGGCTCAGTGGGTTAAAGCCTCTGCCTTCGGCTCAGGTCATGATCCCAGGGTTCTGGGATCGAGCCCCGCATCAAGCCCCGCATCGGGCTCTCGGCTCAGTGGGGAGCCTGCTTCCTCTTCTCTCTCTGCCTGCCACTCTGCCTGCTTGTGATCTCTGTCTGTCAAATAAATAAATAAAATCTTTAAAAAAAAAATCCATTGTGTCATAGTTTAATTGACAATATTTTTCTTTTTTTCTCTTTTCTTGGTGATATTTAAGTAATGCTATGTTTTACACTTGATAATGTCCTCAATTAGATGAAATGCATAGCTTCCTTCCTGGAATATTCACTGCACAGTAAAATAGCATAAACATATTTCGTTTTTACAAGTAAAATGATGTTAAATTCCAGGCTGACATAAATACAGGTAGGTTTTCCCTCTCAGAAGTGGGACAATTTTGTTGTTGTTGAGTGAGGACTTACTATTGGTATATAGCATTCCTGACACTACCTAATGAAAGCCAATAGCATTTTTTTTAATCATTCTTTTTAATAACCAGAATACACCTCCACAAATTTCCAAGACATGCCAAAGGAAGGTAGGTCTACTGAGAATCTCTTACTTAGTGGGCATGGTATTCACATTGATTTTTCACTAGAGGGAGCAACTGGTCTTTAAGAAAGTGATGTGAACTTTGGAATGGTCTTTCAGTATAAATGAAATACTTTCGTAATTTAAACTGAATCATAATCATTTACTACCATTATTCTGTAATTGTTAAAAAATAGTCTTCTCAAATGGGGCTTAGATTTGTTATGATGGCTTCCAATAATCAAATCAGGCCAAAATATCTCATAAGACCCTACCTACTCCAACAAGATCCCTACCTGTGTAGGATAGTCATGGACCTGATTTCAAGTTCCAGCTCTGCCATTCACTATCTGTTTAACCCAGGCAAGTTACTTCATCTCTCTGAGCGGGTTAATCTCTATTTAAATAGAGAGATTTAAAAAAAAAATTATTTATTTGAGAGAAAGTGAGAGAGAGATCACGAGCAGTGGGGAGAGGCGGAGAGAGAGAGGGAGAAACAGACTCCCAACTGAGCAGGGAGCCTAGAACTCTGAGATCATGACCTGAGCCAAAGGCAGGCAGTTAACCGGTTAACCGACTAAGCCACCCATGTGCTCCTAAGTGGAGATGATAATGTATATTTACCAGACTGTTAAGAAGATGAAATAAGATATGTGTAAAGTTTAGCACTGTAAGCTTTCAATGAATAAACGCTAATAGTATTACCTGTATTGTTTTATGCTAATAAAACTTACATGCATTAAAATTAAACTGTTGTGCAAGGTACAATCAGACACTAAATTCCATTATAAAAATTGTGTTTAGGATTCAGACAAGAAAGACATCCATGTGTATTAGAGTGGTCAGCGAAAATTTCATCCAGGAAATGAGACTTAAATTGGACTCTGCTATAGGTAAGAACTGAACAACATGAAAAAGAGGTGGGGTTGAGGGCATGGTAATCACACTTGTTTACTCCTCCAGCTATTTCAACATGCATTCTAGACCTTCACTGTCCATTACAGTAGCCACCAGCCATGTGTGCCTATTTTTTTTTTTAAGATTTTATTTATTTATTTGACAGACAGAGATCACAAGTAGGCAGAGAGGCAGGCAGAGAGAGAGGAGGAAGAAGGCTCCCCGCTGAGGAGAGAGCCCGATGCGGGACTCGATCCCAGGACCCTGAGATCATGACCTGAGCCGAAGGCAGAGGCTTTAACCCACTGAGCCACCCAGGCGCCCCATGTGTGCCTATTTAAGTTTAAATTATTAAAATTAAAAATTCAGTTCATCAGTCACAATGACCACATTGTAAGAACTCTGGAGTAACATCTGGCTAGTGGCCACTCTTGAAAAGCTTGCATGGTGGAAAGTTCTGCTAAACAACCCCATTTTAGGCATATAGTATCTTCAGGTTGTGGGGAAAAGGTGGCTTGCTGCTGCTAAAATGCCATTCCACAGTTATAGCAGGCCTATACTTTATAAAAGCCTTTAAGAAAAAAACTCATTTATTAAAATTCTTCCTTTCGGTTGGCATTTTTTTGAACCCAAATTACCCGTTTTTAGTGGGTGTAAGTATTTTCACTTGAAGTATTTATCTACTGGCTCATGTTATATGAAAAAGATATCTAACTATTATGCTCCTTCACTATAAAACTTGCAGATTTAAAATAATTTACAAAAATGAGCGATTAATTCAGAGGAATAATGAAGCTAAACAGATCAAATTCAGGAATCATTACTTGAAAAACTTGTATAATTAGGTTAATCATTTAAATAACCAATAAAATATATGCTTAGTGGGACAGTCCCCCACATTACTTTTAGTAAAGTAAAATAATTTAAAGTAAAAAAAAGAAAATAATGAATGTGAAACAATTAATAAAAATCATTACATGGAATTTTATGTCAATGTGAGTCATGGTAATTTGCTTGGTACAATACCAAAAGTGGACAATCAAGCCATTTAATAAATGTGACTTTTATATTTGAAAACAATTCAAAATCCTAAGGTTAAGAAATTTCATCCAAGGGGGGGGCACCTGGGTAGCTCAGTAGGTTAGGCCTCTGCCTTCGGCTCAGGTTGTGATCTCAGGGTCCTGGGATTGAGCCCCACATTGGGCTCTCTGCTCGGCGGGGAGCCTGCTTCCCCCGTCTCTCTGCCTGCCTCTCTGCCTACTTGTGATCTCTGTCAAATAAATAAACAAAATCTTTAAAAAAAAAAAAAAAAAAGAAATTTCATCCAAGGGAAAATATTTCTATGCATTTTCTAAATAGTATGAAGTTTAGATAAGTAGCTAAACCCTTTAAATATTATTCCCATGAATTTGTGTTGCCCTGTTCATTAAAACTCCAGAGTCTCATATATAATCTTACAAAAATAGTATAATTTTGTTTTTGTAGAGTCCCAAGGTCAAAAATCTTTTTTACAACAGTCAGACTTCCATCATTATTTTAAAAAAAAAAAAAAAGTCCTCTTGTTTTAAAACAAGTTTCATCTAAATCATTTACTACTTTCCACATAAAAATTAATTCAATATGAGAAGTTCATAGTATGGTATCTAACTTGATACTTTGGTTGTTATAACACGTCATCTGTTAGCTGAGAACTCCGACTTGTGAATTCTTTGGCTCTAATACTATATTGCAACTTCCTCTGGTTTGTAAGCATACTATGTTTGTAAACCATACTATGCACATCTGTTTTTCAAATGTGAAGAGTCGATTTGGAAAGAGACCATCATTCATTCGTTTGGCCACTAATAGAAATGTTCTCATCCCCTCTATGACATAGGTAGAATTCACCTTACTATACAGATTAGGTAATCTCAGAGAGGTCAAGTGACTTGCCTAAAGTTGCATAGCTTGCAAGTAATGGGGTATGGATGTAAATCCAGTTTGCCTAACTTCAAAGCTCTTTCTACTCTGCCATGTTGCTTTTCTGATTTCTCGAAATCTTTAACAGTAATCAGGGAACTCAAAGACTGTTGCCTGTTTTCTGATAACTTTTTCCTAGGGTTTGTGTCTTCTGTAGCATCCAGAGGATTTTTATGCAATGTTGGCTACACTGAACGATTCCACATTGAAGGCTATCTTATACAGCCATGGGAACTTCAATATCTTAATCTAAACAGAACTACGGCTTTTAGGACACAGGTACCCTCAGTGGAAGCATTTATTAAATTCAGGACAGAGTTAAGAAAAAATGCCTCCTGCTACCACCGATATTTCTAACTTAACAGCATTTCCATATTCTTACACGTGGGACTCAGAGATTTCAATTGCTGATGAATGAACTCAAGGATAAAAGAGCTCTAGCCAATAAATATTTCACTGGCTTTTACTATTCTATACTCAGGAGGAAGTTTTAAAAATATAAGTTTGTTATTAGGAAGAACATTAAGTCCAATTCGGAAATGATTCTTTATCATTCATCCTTAGAAGAGAGAGGAAATCTGCATCCTTCCTACTTAAGATATCATCTACCCATGTTGGAAACCTTTCCATTATTTAAAAAACGGAGGGATTGTCTTAACTGCTTACTTCTCTCCCAAAGAGAGAACATTTTCACAGTTCAGCCACACTGAAATTGCTGATTCAGTGCTGTTGAAACACGCTCAGCAAGAACCCAGGTGCAAGCAGGAGCCCAGACAGCTGGAGGATTGGCTGAAAGGGCTGTTTGTGGGTGGGGATAGTTAGGTAGAATGGGATCTGATGGCTAAGTGCCTTGTTTCTGTGTGAGAGAGTTATTATTTCATGTACATAATATATACTTAGAGTACATACGTGTCTTATTTTTTATTTTATTTAAATTCAATTAATTAACGTGTAGTGTATCGTTAGTTTCAGATGTAGAGTTCAGTTATTCATTAGTTGCATATAACACCCAGTGCTTATGACATCACCTGCCTTCCTTAATGCCCATCACCCAGTTACCCCATCCCCCTGCCTACCCCCCCCCCCAGCAACCCTCAGTTTGTTTCCTGTGATTAAGAGTCTCTTATGGTGTGGTTCCCTCTCTGATTTAATCTTATTTTATTTTTCCTTCCCTTCCCCTATGATTATCTGTTTTGTTTCCTAAATTCCGCATGTAAGTAAAACCATGTAATTGTTTTTCTCTGACTGACTTATTTCGCTTAGCATAATACCTTCCAATTCCATCCACATTGTTGCAAAAGGTAAGATTTTATCCTTTTTGATGACTGAGTCATATTCCATTGTGTATATATGGCACATCTTCTTTATCCATTCATCTGTTGATGGACATCTGGGCTCTTTCCATAGTTTGGCTGTTGTGGACATTGCTGCTATAAACATTGGGGTGCAGGTGCCCCTTCGAATCACAACATATCCTTCGGGTAAAACCTAGTAGTGCAATTACTGGCTATCCTTTGGGTAAATACCTGGTAGTGCCATTACTGGGTCATAGGGTAGCTCAATTTTTAACTTCTTAGGGAACCTCCATACTGTTTTCAGAGTAGTCGCACCAGCTTGCATTCCCACCAATAATGTAAGAGGATTCCCTTTTTCTGCATCCTCACCAACATTTGTTGTTTCCTGACTTGTTAATATTTAGATAGGTGTTTCAAAGTCCCATGAACATTAAAGGATGTTGGAGGTTTTTAAACAGGGAACTGATGTGAATGTGTCAGAAATTAACTTTTTTTTTTTTTTTTTTTCTCAGCAATCTTTACTCAGTTCTCGGGGGAATGTCTCCCTTCCCATGCTCCTGTCCCTCCTACCCCACCACCCCAGGGCGCTGTGGGATTCAGTGTCCTCCTCTGTTGAGAGTAGGTCCGGGGCCAGAGGCGTGGTCTGGAGAATATTCAGGACAGCTGGTCCCTTAGTGGGGATGCTGGTCTTCTCTGTTGTGGGGAAGAAGGAAGATGGGCAGAAATACTGCCCACGAGCACTCAGAGCTCCATTGTCTCCCCAGCTTGGGTTTCACAGTAGTGAGGGGTGGGGATGTCCCCTAGCCTCAGCAGCCAGAGGAACTCGAGGATCAGGTTCCCAGGGTAGCTCCAGAGAAGCAGCTCAGAGCAAGGGCTCCTGAATCGGGGCAGAGATGGGGGGGAAATCCGTAGGGGGTGCTGCAGTAAGGGTGGTCATTGTGCAGGCTGAGTCAAGAGAAATGGGTGGCCATGTTCTCTTCAGAAAGAAACTGCCCAAGGGCTCCCGCTTCTCCTCCAGGTTCTGCTTGGTGGTCATGGGCACAGCTCCTCGGATAGGGGAGCTCACATACTGGGCTCAGGGCATCCCTAACATGGCCAATGGGTAGCGGTGGGCCCAACCTGGGTGGCCTCGTTCCAGGGGGTGCTGCAGGATCATAGAAAATAACATTAACTGCTACAGGGAAAATGACTTGAAGGTTGTATGATTAAAGGCTGGGAAATTGGTTTTAAAGTGTTATAATAACTCAGTGTTATAATAACTCAGGCAAAGATTATTGAAAGTGTCTTTAGAAATGTGGTAGTGACAGAACAGAATATTTAAGAGAAATAATAAAAGAATTGACTGAAACTAGATATGAAGATAGGCAAGGAGTTTGTTTCAGTTTGGACAATAGGAATGAGTGGAAATGTGAGTGAGCTATGGAATATAGGAAGAGGACCAGATTATTATCAGGTTATAATGGGAGGAAAGACATCACAAGTTCAATTACAGTCAAAGGGAGTTTCATTGTGAATCTGGGGCAGCCCATTAGAGATACTGGAAAATAGATTTCAGCATTTGTAGATCAGGAGAAGAGTAGGGTTGTTCCGGGAAAGGAAGATAACGCAAATGACCTCCAGAGGCCAAAGGAGCCAGATGACCAAAGAAAAAGGCTTGACATGTCCAGCTTGTTCAGCTAGACAGGAAATGGTTTTTAGTAAGGGAACTTATGGATAGAAGGATGTCTTGGGCTGCCACAAGACAAGCAGCTCTCCATAACCCAATCTCTCTTAAGACCTGCTTTTATAGCCCTAGAGACTAAGAGTATGTGTTGAGGGACCACCTAAAAGGAGAATATTTAAGAATAGACATATCTCTAGGGCAGATCAAGGATGTTCTGCCCTGAAGGTGTACTTAAGTGTGCTTCTGAACACAAGAATGGTGGGGGTGGGGTTACATGCTCCAGAAGGTTTCAGGACAGGGTGCCTGTGTGGCTCAGTGGGTTAAGCCTCTGCCTTCAGCTCAGGTCATGATCTCAGGGTCCTGGGATAGAGCTCCACATTGGGCTCTCTGCTCAGCGGGGAGCCTGCTTCCCCCTCTCTCTCTCTCTGCCTCTCTGCCTACTTGTGATCTCTCTCTGACAAATAAATAAATAAAATCTTAAAAAAAAAAAAGGTTTCAGTAACAAACTGGTCATCATGGAAGGTTTGTCTAAGATGGCATTAGTTTGATTCCAGATATGGAAGTCATTATATATAGGTACTAAAGGATAATTGGAAGAAAGGCAGGCAGGAACAAGGCCCCCCATCCCTGTCCTAGGAGGAAAACTACTCTTAAAAGGAAAAAGACCCCATCCTGTTATTCTCGGCTTTACACAGTGCCCTAGCTTTAAGTCATCCAACTGAGAGCACTTACACAACTTGTATGTGACAGAAAGGAAGGGAATGGCCTTGGATGTCCTAATCCAGGCCTAGGGGCCCACTCAACAGCCAGTGGGATATTTAAACAAAGTGCTTGATCTGGTGCCCTATAGCAGGCTAACATGCCTTAGGGCAGTGGTGGCTGCTGCTCTCTTGGTCTCCTAGGCTACAGAACACCACCCTGGAAGGAGCCTTCCACCCTTTCCCAGGTGAACAACTACCAGATAGGTAGATGAGTGTGTAGACAAAAACCTGATTGGATGAGAGGTGTCTGGGGGTTAATGAGATTAAAACAGCCCAGGGACACCTGGGTGGCTCAGTCAATTAAGCATCTGCTTTTGACTCAGGTCATGATCCCAAAGTCTTGGGATCAAGCCCCACGTTGGGCTTTCTGCAGGGAACCTGCTTCTCCCTCTCCCTGCTGCTGCTCCTGCTTGTACACACACACACACACACACACACACGCTCTCTCTCTCTCTCTCTCTCTGGCAAATAAATAAAATCTTAAAAAAAAAAAAAGATTAAAATAGCCCATACTAAAAAGCCTGTAAAAACCCATAGATTTAAAGACCAAATTGGCAACCCAACCCTCTCTGTTCCCCTCTCTCTTTGGGAGCTTTGTACTATTGCTCAATAAACTTTGCTTTACTGTAGCTCAATGAGCTTCGCTTTGCTGCCCACCACTCTTCATCTTGTCATCTTCTTTCTTCAAAGAGGAGTGACCAAGAACTATGTCCACCTAAGGAAAAGAAATCCTGTAACATAGGTGATAGTTGAAACTAGCAGAGTGGATAAGAACACAAAAAGACATGTAGAAGAGAAGAAAGCAGAAGCAGGAGTAGAAGTCTGTGGAACACTGACATGAGAAAGACAGGTGAGGTGGGACAGAGGAACTGAAGAGTAGCCATTAGTGATAGGAGAAGAGCCAGAAGAGTGTTGTCCTAGAAGGCAAGGGAGGAATGAACTTCAGGATGCTAGGGTTCGGGGGGTGCAGCCATGTCAAGTGAGACAAAAACTGAGAAGAAAAGTTCCTGAATTGGGTAGCTGTGGGTGTCTTGGGTGGCATGGGTGTCTTTAGTGAGAGCAGTTTCAGAAGAGTAGAAGAACAGAGGGTTACAGAGTTAAAGAATGAATGAGAAATGAAGAAAGTATAAATAGCTTGTGAGGACAGTTCTTTCATAATTGGCAGTTCAGAAAAGGAGAGCAAATAGGGGATATATTTAAGGAGATGTTGAGTTTGTTTATAGGAGTAGGGTTGAAGGAAGTCCTAATTGTTGGGAAAAATGTGTACCCAATTGCCAGCAGAAGCGGTCTCCAGGGGAATGAGGATGGGAAAGGGGAAGAGGGCTTTAATTTCTTGCATCCTACAATTTTAAAGAGAGTTAGTGACATTAAAATGACTTTCACACTTTGGATTTAATTTTTTTTAAACATTAAAGAAAACCTTTTCATACGATGATGAAATCATTGAACTTAATCAAATATAAAGTTTAATATTCACTCAAAAGAAGAAAACAACACAATCCAGCAAATTTGCTTTGAATGCTTTTTGGATTGGTATTTAAAGGCTGAAGCAAAAACACTTGCTCAAAATGTGATCTTGAATTCAAGGTGAATTAAGGCTTTTTCCCCCTTAAATCTGTGGGGTAATATTAGGTTAAAGACGTATTTAAAACAGCTGAAATTCAGTCAGAAATTTAATTTATTGAGGTGAACTTCTGTATTTTGCAGTATTGGTTGCTTTAGAAAATGAGCTAGAAGTGACCTTTGGGATTTTTTGTATTTCTTTTATATAAAGTATATATTTTAAATCTATCTGTTAGTGTTCTTCAGAGAAATAAAACTAATAGGAGGTAGATATAGATGTAGATATAGAAATACATTTGGAGATTTATTATGAGGAATTGGTTCATGTGATTATGGAGGCTGAGAAATCCCATGATCTGCCAACAATAAGCTGGAGACCTGGGAAAGCCAATGGTATAATTCAGTCTGTGTTTGAAGGCCTAAGAACCAGGGACCAGATGGTATAAATCCCAGTCTCAATACTGGAGAGGGTATGAGATGTCCCAGTTCATTTAGTGAGGCAGAATAAAGGTAGTAAATACCTATTTTTTCTGCCAATAGTTCTATTCAGGCCCCCAATGGACTGGATAAGGTCCAACTACGTGCGGGAGGCAGTCTGTTGAGTCCAGTGATTAAAGGTCACAATATACAAGTTAGTAATTAGCGAATATCTATTTTTTATAAAAGGTTATTTTGTACGGAAGGCTCAGATATAGGGTAGAATTAGTAAAACACAGTTTCCAAGTTAAAAATAGCTTACTTTTATTAGAATTTCATTGGAGTTAACCTCTGCCTTTTAAAATAGAAAGGCTCCTCCTGGCACCTGGGTGGCTTAGTCAGTTAAGCATCTGCCTTGGGCTCAGGACAGGATCTCAGGGTCCTGGGATGGAGTCCTACCTAGGGCTCCCTGCTCAGTAGGGAGTCTGCTTCTCTCTCTCCCTCTACCCGTGCCCACCCTCACTCATTCTCTGTCTTCCTGTCTCAAATAAATGAATAAAATCTTAAAAAAGAATAAAGTAGAAAAGCTTCTGTATTCATATATTTATGTAATTTGGGGGTCTAGATGTATTGATAGAAGGGTCAAGGAAACTGGGAAAGCCCTAGGTAGGAAACTTGAAAAGCCTGAGGCTGCCAGGACTTGGGAAGGGAGAGCAGATGGAGGAAGTATTTGTAAAAGGAGATAAGCCACAGAAAAGTCCTGTAAGCGGATGCCTGACTCCTGGTGTCCGAGGTAGTATAAGGTGTCAGAACCTCAGTCCAGTCTCTTCATCTGGTCACTGTCCCATCTTGAAGCCAGAAGGGAGAATGCAGGGAAAAGGAGAGACATGAACATAACAAGTCCCTTCCCCACCCTACCCCCATCTTCATTACCCATTAGCATTGCAGAGCAAAATGACATGTACCGGACATACCCTCTTAGAACCATATGTTGAAGTGAGTAGAATATTCACCAGCTACTTAGGGGGCACTTCCTGTAGTGAGTATGGTAAGTATTGAGGATTCCAGAATAGATGCTCTTCTTGCCCTGAGAGATTGTGCAGCAGGATGGGGTTGATTTAGACATAAATCAGTACACTGCAGTTTGAAAAGGGGAATGTTAGGCTTATTTTACCAAGTATAATCTGAACACTGAGTGCAGGGATAAAGACCCAGCAAGTGCCTGGGGGTTTGGAGAGAGCTTCCTAGAAGAAAGAAACTTGACCTAGGACTTGAAAGAAGAAGAAAGGTGTGAGTACAGGATGCTGACAGAATGGGAGATAGGCTGGAGAACAGCCCAGGCAAAGGCAGACAGGAGGGCGGAAATCTGTTTGTGTAACAAGTGTAGACAAAATGGGGTGGATGGTGGGGAGTAGGGGGGAGGAAGGGGGAGGGCAGAAGGCTGGAACGTGGGTTGGGCTGTATTTGAAGGGCTTTGAGACTCACTATCTGCAATCGGCGTCCTGTTGAACTCTGACAGTGTGCATTAATTTTGTTTCTATTTAAAATTAGCCGACTTCATTCCAAATTTTTAATTGGGTCTTTATATAAAATGAATGAAATGCAACATCCTAATTAGTCAACAGTAGAACAGGAATGCAGGAACCACCATACAGGAAAAAAAACCAAAAAAACAAGAAAACAAAAAAACAGCCTTAAAGATTTAGAGGTGGTGGAGCTGTCTATGTTTTCAGAAAGTAACAATATACCTCCTGGAAGTTGATTGATAATATTTTTCAATACTGTTAATTTCAGTTATTTTTTAACATATTGACTAAACCTTGGAGGAGAATAATTTTAATACAAAGCTATAAATCCATTTACTTAAGGGGAAAAAGAAGATTGCAAGTTGTCATTTTATTTCCATTCTAAAAATAGAACATTATCTAGAACTCTCTTTGAAAATAGAACTTCATTAAATGCGACTCCACTGATGAAACATTTTTCATAATCTCATCAGTTTTGCTTTTGCTTAGCAAATCATCTCCTCATGATTGTAAACCAGTAATAAACATGGTATATTGGAATTATGTTTACAATATTCAAGACAGATAAGTCCTTCCATTCAACCTCATCCTTGGAAACATTTTTTCATAAGAAAATATTTCTGGGGGCGCCTGGGTGGCTCAGTGGGTTAAAGCCTCTGCTTTCGGCTCGGGTCATGATCCCAGGGTCCTGGGATAGAGCCCCGCATTGGGCTCTCTGCTCAGCAGGGAGCCTGCTTCCTCCTCTCTCTCTGCCTGCTTCTCTGCCTACTTGTGATCTCTGTCTGTCAAATAAATAAATAAAATCTTTAAAAAAATATTTCTGAAATCCCTAGTATGTAGGTACATATATGATAGTGTGCAGAAACAGTAAATATGAAAACACATAAAGAGGTATTTGGGAGACCAATAATTGCTCTAAAAAAGTCAGTGAAAAGAATGACTAGGTCTAAGGTAATAAATAAGAAAAGGCCTTTGTGTGGAGGGGATGTTAGAGTTAAACCTGAATGGTGAGAAGGTGATCCACTGGGAAAAGCATTGTAAATAGAGGAACCAAAGAGCAAAGACTGAGACAAGTCTACTCAACAAAAAAAAAGAGTAATACTGAATATTGTAAACATAACTCCAGTATACCTGTTTATTATTGATTTACAAGCTTTGCTTAGGAGGTAAGATCAGAGATGAGATAGACAATGTAAGGCTTTGAAGGCTATGAGGAAGCTATATCTGACTTGAGTCATTGCTAGGGTGGGGGTGACATAATTGGACTGATGCTTTGGAAAAGGCATTTGGCTATTTTGTGGGGATTGGGTGGGGAGCAAGAGTGGAGGCAAGAAAGCCAGTGAGGAAGTTGCAGCAGTGGTTTGAACTAGAATTGTCACTGTAGAAATTATGAGAAGTGGTAAGACTCAGAAAATAATTTGGATAGGCAAATTAGAACTATTGGTGCTTTGCCCATATCCCGTTGGCATTCACTATGTCAATGCATGATGAAGGCTTCCTACTGCCTGGCCAGAATGCCAACTTCCTCACCTCTGCAGTGGAGAACAACTCTGATGCATGTTCTATGCCATCTTCTCAAAGGTCCCAGTGGGATCTGTCCGTTGTCAGTAACCTTGTCCATTATCAGTAATCCAGCTGTCCTTATCAGTAACTTGCTCATCATCATCCTATATTGTCCTCCTTCCTTCCTTCTCTTTCCTAGTCCCCCACAAATGCCTCCTGGAATCGCCTCCTAAAAAATCAAAGTGCACTCCAATCCCTGTCCCAGAGCAGGTTTCTGGGGAAACTCAGTTTATGACACTAATTTTAGTAAATTGTAAATCTTCTATTTCAAGCGTAGTTTTCTATCTATGTTCAGTGTCCTGCTTATGAATTTCTTAGAGTCAAATATCTGGACCATCTTTAGCAAATGCATCTTTTTATCGAACTAATTGGATTGCAGGGGTGTA
This sequence comes from Lontra canadensis, assembly GCF_010015895.1. NCBI lineage: Eukaryota > Metazoa > Chordata > Mammalia > Carnivora > Mustelidae > Lontra > Lontra canadensis. Next base: position 1,959,174 of record NW_022631169.1, read on the forward strand.
AGCGCATCTGGCTACGGGGGTCTAAGCGCATCTGGCTACAGGGGTCCCAGCAGATCAGGTTTGTCCACTCACTACTGACAAAATCCAAAGCCAGGAACATAAGTGGTGGTGAAACAATAAAGGAATTTATTTCAGTGAGGCCAATGGACTAGCCTCTCAAAAGACTAGCCAAAAATGCAAGTTTATGTAAGGAAAATGGGACAAAGGTTGGTGGGTACATGCAGATGGGCAGTAAAAATCAGGTCATGATTTTCATGGGTAGGTCCTGATGGCGCAGAGAAGTTCCTGTTGCTTGAGCAGATAGTTTCAGTTCCCATCAGGGGATGCTTTGCCTACAGATCTTTTGCCTGAATGAAAATTAAGTTCTTCTTAATCAAGTAGAAAGTACAGACTGAGGTCAAAATGGGTGTAGTTGAAGTCCTCTTTCAATCCCAGGGAAAAGTTAATTTGTAGGAAGAGGTAGAATTTCTCTGCCATCTCTGTGCCTCGTAAAGCACCATATCCCACCACAATGGAGCCCTCTAGAATTTAGCTGTGATCTCTGATCACTAGGACCTTAATAAATTCTCACTAAACTACTCTAATAGGGATTTGGGTTAAGTGTTCAGACATGGTGATTAACCATTGTGGTTTTCTTGGGACCAAGGGGTTTTCCTGGCCTGGGAAACTCAGTGTTAAAACTGGTCACTGACCATTTTTTAACTCTGAATTATTGGTCAGTTTAAAGTAACCTGGACTTTTGGTTACTTTATCCAAGTTTAGGCCCGGGAGTAAGAAATATTTTGAGTTCTCAATTCTGCTCTGCCACTTATTGGCTTGGTAATCATGGGAAAATCTTTCTAGTCTTTCTCTGTCTTCATTTCTTATCTATAGAGTTAACACTAGTACCAAAATCAGAGATCTGTGATAAAGATTTGATGAGATTATATGGGATAGGCAAATAATGTCCTCCCAAAGATATCCACATCCTAATCCTGATAATTATACATAGTATTATAGAAGGAATTAAGGTTGCTAATCAGTTGACCTGAGATAGGGAGATTTTTCTGGATTATCTGGGTGGGCCCAATGTTAATGTTAACACAAGTCTCCTTAAAGTGGAAAAGGGAGGCAGAACTGTAGGTCAGCGTGATGCAATATGAGAAGACTTCTATCAGCATTTAAGATGCTATGAAGAGTGTGCCTGGGTGGCTCAGTGGGTTAAGCCGCTGCCTTCGGCTCAGGTCATGATCTCAGGGTCCTGGGATCGAGTCCCGCGTCGGGCTCTCTGCTCAGCAGGGAGCCTGCTTCCCTCTCTCTCTCTCTCTGCCTGCCTCTCTGTCTACTTGTGATCTCTCCCTGTCAAGTAAATAAATAAAATCTTAAAAAAAAAAAAAAAAAAAAAAAAGATGCTATGAAGATGGAAGAAGAAGCCACTAGCCAAGGAATGTGAGCAAACTCTAGAAGCTGGAAAGGTCAAGGAAATGTATCCATTCAGCGGCTGCAGAAAGAAATGCTGCCTTGCCCAGACCTTGAGTTTGGCCCTGTGAAACCCATTTTGGACTTCTGATCTCCAGAATGCTAAGATATTAAAGTTGTGTTGTTTTAAACTACTCTTAAGACTGTAGTCATTTGTTACAGCAACTATAGAAAGCTAAACATGTAAAGCATTTAACATATTTCTGCCCCACAGTGTTGGTGGGATAGTGTAAGCTAACTCAGTGCCAGTGTCAAGATTTACAGGAAGCAGGTGACTTTTCTGCATTTTTCAGGATGGCCCAGGGCAGGGAAGCCATTCTCTCCTACTTTATTCATTACCACCCTTCTCAATCATTAACTCCTGAATAAATTATTTTTTAGATGCCTCAGGTCAGATATATTATCGTTTCCCTTTGAACCCTTAGCATTGTTTGTACATCTATAATGATTACTTGTTTTATTTTACTTTTAGTTATTTGTGAGGGTTTTTTTTTGTTTTGTTTTTTTTTTTACTAATCCCTCTTAGTTTGGAAACAAATTGAATACGAGAACAATTTTTACTCGCTTTTCTATTCCCAGGACAGTATCGATTTTCATAAAAGAGGTAATTATTAAGTTTAATTAAGTGATAAATATGGAGAAAGAGGAAATGAAAGCAAGCAGTTTTCTAATGTGACCTGAAAAGTCCAGTCGTATATACTCACATGCCAGTGGCAAAACTTAATTTGCAAGGGAGACAGAAAGAAATTAGTGTCTAGCTAATGTGGTTTTGTGCTCACCTCAAGAGGAAGAAAAGACTGAATATTGAGGAATAATTAGCAGTTTCTCCCTCTACTCGATTTAAGAATAATTAGAGACAATTAAAAGAGATCTATAATTATGGGTTTAGAAAGCTGCTGGGGGTGGTGAGGGGCACCTGGGTGGCTCACTTGATTAAGCCACTGCCTTCAGTTCAGGTCATGATCCCAGGGTCCTGGAATCGAGACTTACATCAGGATCCCAGGAGGGAGCCTGCTTCTCCCTCTCCCTGCCACTTTGCCTACTTGTGCTCTCTATCAAATAAATAAATAAGATCTTTAAAAAAGAAAGAAATAAATAAAGAAAGAAAGAAGAAAGAAAGAAAGAAAGAAAGAAAGAAAGAAAGAAAGAAAGAAAGGAAAGAAAAGAAAAGAAAAGAAAGCTGCTAAGGAACAAAATGCTCCAAAGGCATGGTAAACTAAAAATATTGTAAATTTTCTCATCCTGAAAGTCTGCTTGAATTAAAAAAATCATTCCTTAGAAAAGGAAAGAAAAAAAATTATTCCTTGATTTTGAGTTTCATAGAATTTGAACTCATAAATCTTACAACTATAATAACTAGAATATATTTGGCGATCGTGGGCCAAAGCTTTGAAGAGTGTAAGCCAAGTTAGGTCAGTTTTGTAGAGTCTGCCCTTCAGAACTTCCTCATTTTTGAATTCCTGGCTTTGGTGGAAACAGAGTGAAGAAAAAAAGCAAAAGAAACATGTGCCACGTTTGTGGGGCATGGAAGGGAGGGTAAACAACACACAGAGTTCCGAGTATAGTTACAAATGTATACCAACTCAAGCTCTGGATGGATTTTTGATGTCTCACTGGTTAGACCATCAAGGTTTTTTAGGAAGAAGAAATAAACACAAAATTCTAAACTGTTTTCATTGTCTGGGGATGTTATCATTTTTACTCGGTGCTTTTCTCCAGCGTGGTATTAAGTCTTTCAGCTAATGCAGTAGCCTCACTGTATGTGTTTAAGTTACTTTAGAATATGGGTGGGTTGCTTCCTCTCTCTTAAATGAGTCAGGCATTTTAAGCAGAGAGGATAGATCTAGGTAGATAGATATAGACTAGGTATACGTGTAGAGACAGAAACAGAGAGAGACGAGGGAGTTTCCTCTCACTCAAATCTAACAAAATAGGATTTTCAAAACTTGAACGAAACTATTCACAACTTATTTTTTCTCATTTAAGAGGTCCAAGATAATCTTTCAGGGCACATCTTTAAGTGATTAATGTTGAAATGGATAATTCCACAGTATATTATAAACTGAAGTTGACCCAGTTAAATTAGTATGGTCTGAAAGAAAGTTACTTAACACGGTTTGCTATTTTCTGAGATTGGTGGTTTTTGGTGATGGTTGGCTGTAGGCGAGGATAATGTGGAACATTAGATGGAAATATAGTTGTGGAATTTTAATAAACTGCCAGTCTGCTAATAATATGCTTTTGTTCAAACTCTTTTAAATTTGGCAGTTATTCATAAATCCTAGTCCAGAAAAGAAGTGTAAATTTTTTTTAGGAAGATATGTACAGTATTTGGAGAATAAAGAAAAGATAGACCTTCAGACCTTCACATCTTCCAGAAGGAGACTTTATTCAGCACTGAACTGTTAAATTTGTACTTTGAGAGGTTGCTGGGATCCTTTGGGATCCAAAGTCACAAGTGAAACAAGTGGAAATAATAGAGTCATATTTGAATAGTAGTATATTTTAAGTACTCCAAGTGGTATATTTTAGGTGACTGTTACTATTTTTGGAATACTAAATAGTCCTTAATAGGACAATACTCATTTCCTTCCATATTTGAATATTATTTTCATACAACTACAAAAATAAAAGAAAAAAAGCCCAACTTCAAATGTACAAGTTCCTTTAATTTCTGAATATAATTTATTTTATCACTCTTGATGAAATTTCAGAATAATGAAGACCAGGGAAATTTCAGAATTCAGAGAGATTATGTATAATATTTGGCGATGGCTTAATGTGCTTCATGACATAAATTTATCTTATCTTTCCCTTCCTGCTAAAGATATACTTTGCATAATTGCTTTCCTGACTATTCTGCCTCAGGCTGTCAAGTCTACTGAGGGATTTTTGGCCTTCTACTAACTGGTCTCAAAGAACTATTGTCCTTCCCCTGTTCCTCCCACCCTTTGAATCTAAGTCCAAAATAAATGAATGGTAACAAGTTTCCTTCACTGCTTTTTAGTGTAGAGTTTCAGTTCAGGAAAAGTTCTGTTCAAGAATGAATTCCAGCAGTGTTCCTCATGCCAGCACGCAGCATAAAAGTCTTGGAGTATGGAAGTATGCCAGAGTAAATGCTACTCTATTTTAGTGAAGAATCATGATAACATATGATTGTGATTCTTAATGCAAACTTCACGGCCATCTTTCCTCAAGAGTTTAAAAAGCATTGATGAACAACACACTTAAAGGAGAAATCATCCCAAGTGTGGTTTTTATATACTATTCAAACACAAAATATGGAGCAAGGTGCTAAGAGAGAGCGTTCTTTAGTTGCAAAACGGTAACTACTGAGGTGGTCAGACTGAAATGTTTAGAGTGGCTGTATGTGGGAGCACACAGAGAGAGAGCAGGCGACCTTTTCTAGAATAATCTTCACTCTGGGAGGTGAAAAACAGTCTCCAGGTTCTCCTTCCAGGAGAGGGAATCTTGTACCTTTTCCTCCTTGAATATGGCCAGACCTTCCAGGAGGAGCTGGACTGTGTAACCCACTGTTTCAGGAACAGCGAGGTGAAGTCTTACTCAGGGTCATGAGAAGAACAATTTTATTCCATTCCTCATACACTCATTCCTGATCTCTCCCCTTCTCTACCCCACAACCAGATTGGTTTGAGAAGTAGTATCTGAGTAGGTCACGTCCTTACTTAAAATCCCTCAGTGGCGGATTATCTCTTCACAAAAAGACTAAAATCTTTTACCTCACCCTAGGCTCGCTCTCTTTCTCCTCACTGGCCAAGGTTATGGCTTCCACATTCACATTTAGGCCAAGCTCCTTCCTGTCTTTCCTCCCTCATAGGCAGATTGCTTTGCCCGGTATTCTCTCCATCTCCATCCTTCCTGCCCCGGTCACCCTTTTTACCTGGCTGCGTCCTACTTACCCTTTTCATCTCAACTCAAAAGTCACTTCCTCCAGGAGCCCTTCCTTGAGCCTCTACATCAGGTTTGGCCCCTTCTCTCCTAACTGCCCTTGTACACTCTCACTGCACTCTGCATCCCCATTTGTAGCACTTACTGCACTTACTGCATTTGTAGTTAATTATGCATTTAACACCTGTTTTCCCTTGCTAGATTGTAAACTCGATAATGACATCAAATATGTCTGAATTGCTATACTTTAAGTACCTAGCATAGCATTTGGCACACTGTGGATTTTCAATACACATTTCTTGAATGAATGAATGAATAAATAAACAATTAGCCAACAAATGATCAACTCAAAGCTTGAATGGCTGATTGGTCTGATTCCTTTTTGCACACTTCCCCACCCCCCAGGGTGTGGAGCAGGCAGGAGGAGACAGACGCAGGTAATGAGTTCTATAGGACACAGCATAGTGAGGGTAAGGGAGGACGGGTAGGGGAGAGGAGGTTGATAAGCCTTTTTCTTAGAGTCAGTTATGGTTCAGGAGGTTCAGAGATCAAATAGCAAAAACCACATCCTGCACAAGAGTGAGGGCTTTGGATCCAATGGTGCGCAAGCCCTGTAATGGATGCTGAGGGACAGAATAAAGCAGAGAGCCAAAGATGCTGAAATGAGTCAGGAGAGGCAAGACGAAGACCCTCTCTGTAGTTCCAGGTATAAGATGTGGAAGCCCAGGGAGACTTCTGTGATTTCCACTCACATTTTCATGAGTGAAATGTTCATTTAAAGGTGTCAGTCTAGGTTGCAAAGGTAATATTTACCCAACTTTTCAAATATACTTCCATATTTCCTTATCTGAAATCTCTATACTCCCATGAATTTGAAATTTAGAAGTTTGGGGATTTTTAGAAAGGAGATAGTTGGGGTGCATATTAAGTACTACTCCCAGTGAGTTCTAAAAGAGCACTGTTTTTTAAAAAAAGATTTTATTTATTTATTTGACAGAGAGAGGAACAGTGAAAGCAGGAACACAAGCAGGGGGAGTGGGAGAGGGAATGCAGGCTTCCTACTGGGCAGAAGCCCAGTGGGGCTTGATCCCAGAACCCTGGGACCATGACCTGAGGTGAAGGCAGACGCCTAACGACTTAGCCACCCAGGAGCCCCTAAAACAACACTTACAAGGAAACATATTAATAGTCATGCAGAGAAATGTACAAATATGTACAGTAAGTAGGATAAAGAAACACCCCCAAGAGCTTCAGATCTAGGTCAGGTCAGATCTATTTGCTGCCAGATGAGACACAGAAATACTTTTCAGAGATTTTGGGGGTCTGGAAATTCTGGATGGGTGATTGTGGATTTGGTACAAAGCATTGTGTGCTTCAGACACCCTCTTAATTCCTGTTTGACCAATTCTCAGCAGCGGGGGAGTAGTTGTCCTGGCCTGCTGACTCAGATTCCTCAATTCCTTTTTTTTTTTTTTTTTTTTTAATATTTTTAAGTAATCTCCATACCCAGTATAAGGCTCAGACTCACAGACTCCAGAGATGAAGAGTTGCATGCTCTACTGACTGAGCCAGCCAGGGGTTCCTCTATTCTACAGGGAAATCCCCCACATCTTCCCATCCTTCCTTTGCCTAGAAGGAAACTTGACCATCATTTGCCTTTTCCTTAGGCTATTAATGGATGTCAGGGGCTCCTGGGTGGCTCAGTGGGTTAAGCTTCTGTCTTTGGGTCAGGTCATGATCTCAGGGTCTTGGGATGGAGCCCCGCATCAGGTTCTCTGCTCAGCAGGGAGCCTACCCCCCCACCCCTGCCTGCCTTTCTGCCTACTTGTGATTTCTCTCTCTGTGTCAAATAAAAATCGTAAAAAAAAAGAGAGAGTGAGAGATGGTTGTCAGTCTACAATCCTTATTAAGTATCTGCTCTGTTCAGCATTCAGTTAGGAAATAGAAACAAGCAGAAGATGGGTTGTTTACATTTATCTTCTTTAGGTAATCCTTCTTTGTTTTAGACGTTTCACCTGAACTCTGTATCTTGTTTCTAACATTACATGCCTGCTCAGCATTCAAAAACAAACTGGTTCTCCTCCTTCAACCTATAATCAAACAAAAATCGGTATCTATTTATCTTATAATCTTTATCACGATCCATTAAATGTCCCAAGCTAGAATCAAGTTTTCATTTCCTTTATGTTTCACACACAATGTTCATGAAATGCTGTTGAGTCTCCCACATGGAGAGATTCCCATCCTATGAGGACTTCAACATCTCAGCTGGTTCAGTCTGGTCTTCTCTCGTTCGCTTATTTTATGCTCTTTCTTATCCATTAATCTCCTTCTTGCTGACCTCAGTCATTTTTCAATAACAGTGTATTTTTTAACATACCATTTACTTTAAAAATTTTCTGTATTTAAAAAAATCTCCATGTATGAAAATAAAGGCTGAGGAACTTTATATACACACTGAATTATTAAAGAGTAAAGACATTAATGCGTGAACCTATTCTCACCTAGTTCAGAAAAAAATAAGTGTGTACATATGAGTATGTATATGTGTATATATATGTCTGTGTGTGTAAATACACATGCATATCCATATCCATATGTCTGTTTGCATATGTCTATTTAAAAAATAGATATGCTATATATAGAGAGAGAACATTAAGCAAATGTGCCAAAATAGTAACAATGTGTATATCTGGATAAAGAATATATAGGAGTTCTTTGTACTATTCTTGCAACATTTATGTAAGTTTGAAATTGTTTCAAAATAAAAGCTTTTAAAAATTCAGTTTTTAACCTGCCATTCACAGACCTGTACCCCTGGGGCTAATAATACATTATATGTTTGTAAAAAAAAAATTAAAAATTTTTAAAAATTCAGTTTTTATTTTTATTTGTTTTAAAAATTTTATTTATTTATTTATTTGATCGAGAGTACGCACACAAGCAGTGGGGAGAAACAGAGGGAAAAGGAGAAGCAGGCTCTCAGCTGAGCAGGGAGCCCCACACTGGGCTCAATTCCAGGACCCTGAGATCATGACCTGAGCCGAAGCAGTCACTTAACCAACTGAGCCACCCAGGTGCACCACTTCCCCTCCCAATTCAGTTTTTAAATATTAACTTGCATTATCGTTATCCAAACAACAAAGTTTATTATAACACACACACACAGGCACACTCACATAATAATTTCATCAGCTTCCCACTGCCCATATAAAGAAATTTTAAGCTCCTCAGCATCAGATGCAGGGACCTTCTATAATCGGTCCCAATTTAGTTTTTCTGCCTTATTCCTTCCTTTCCCTGAAATGATCACCATTTGTTCCTTCTCCTGAGTTTTGTTTCTGCTGTCCTATCTATGCGGTGTACCCTTCCTACTCCTCTGTCGGTCACCTCCTATGATTGCTTTGAGACCAAGCTTGAGTCACTTCCTCTGCAGCGGCCTCCTCTTCAAAGCTGGGCAGAGTTAACACTTCCCTCCTGGTACGGACTAAATATCTGTGTTCCATAAAATTCATATATTAAATCCCTAGCTCCCAATGTAATACTATTTGGAGATGGGGCCTTTGGGAGCTAAATAGAGTAAGATGAGTTCACGAGTGTGGGACCCTCATGATGTGATTAGTGCCCTTATAAGAAGAGACACCAGACAGCTTGCTCTCTCTGCCATATGAGGACATAACAAGAAGGTAGCCATTGGCAAGTCAGGAATCCAATCTACTAGCACCTTTATCTTGGACTTCACAGCCTCCAGAACCGTGAGAATGTATGTTTCTGTCTTTTAAGCCATGCAGACTATGGTGTTTTGTCATGGCAGTGTGAACAGACTAATGCATGTCCTCTGTGCATCCGTAGCACTTTGCACAGAGACAAAACATAGCAGTTAGGACTCTCTTGTATATTGGATTGCTGGTGGGTCTCTCTCACCCACAGGGAAGTGAACCCTGAGGGCAGGATCTGTGTGCTTATCTTCCTGTCTTTAACACAATGCCAGATTCCAGTCTTGTTGAATGAGTGAAACAGAATCTGAACCTGACCACTTAAGTCATTCGCCAACCTTACTGTTTGGGTGTGGATTCGTTGCTACTTTACTTGAATTTGTGACAAGTTGATTTTAGTATTTAACAGAAAGAGCCACAGCTGCTAATCTAGCAGAGGCATTGCAAATAGCCTGCCTGCCTGTTCCTATATTATCAGTGATCGATTTCAGTGGACTCAAAAGAATATCTTATTGAAGAATGTTGAAAGCATTTAATTGAAAACTGTTACTCTGGAAAAAATAAACTTTCCTTCATATACCAGATGAACATGAACAAGATGATAACGCATACTTATACTAATGGAGAATTTTTTTAATGAAGTATTGTTATTTTTTTTTAAAGATTTTTATTTTTTTTATTAGAGAGAGAGTAGGGGGAGGAGCGGAGGGAGAGGGATAAGCAGACTCTGTGCTGAGTACAGAACCCAGCTCGGGGCTCAGTCCCAGGACCCTGAGATCATGACCCGAGCTGAAACCAAGAGTTGGACACAACTGAGTGAGCCAGCCAGGCACTCCGAAGTATTGTAATTAATAAATCATGAATAATTCTTTTTCTTTAGGTTGTGCAAACCTAAACAACAGTAAGAATCTTGCCCTCCATTTGTTACCTTTCCTCCAGTTTATCTTTTATTATAATATTTTTTCTCTGGGTGCCTGACCGGCTCAGTCAGTAGAGCATGCAACTCTTGATGTCAGGGTCGTGAGTTCAAGCCCCATGTTGGGTGTGGAGCCTCCTTTAAAGAATATTTTTTTTTCTATACAGGCCCTTGTTTTTGTTTTGTTTTGAGCTTGGATTAAATCTTTTTTTAACATGGTGCTCAAACTTATGACCCTGACATCAAGAGTCACATGCCGTACCATTGAGCCAGCCAGATGCCCGATGGCTTAAATCTTCTAAGTGATTTATAAATCTTTTAAATATGTAAAGTAACAGAGAATTTGATATGTCCTTCCTTGCCCTCATATATTTTGAAGGGAGCTTTTTAGACAGAAAATATTTATGAATATAAATAAAAACATATGGAATGTTGAACTTAAAGACTAAATGTTAAAATGTTATGATGATGGCATGGTATAATGGATGGAATAAGAGCTTTTTAATCAGAAAAATCAGAGTCTGCATTTTTGTTTTGTGACTTAACTAAGTATATTTTTGAAGCAATTCACGGAAACCCATTAGACCTCAAGTATATCTTTTATAAATTGGTGATAATAATATGTATCTTGCTATGAGGTAGTGTTGAAATTGAAAAAAATATATGTAAATTAAGAGTTCTAGTACCTTGCACATAATAGATACTCAATAAATAGTAGGTCTTATGATTAATACTTTTTGTATCAGGAGAACAAAATAGGAAACTGATAAATAATTCAACTCTTTATTATTGCTTTTACTAAAATGTTTAATTTTGTTTAGAATATCCATTAGTAATTTGAGCATAATAATATTATTTCATAATGTTTTTATTAAGACTAAGTAAAGTTAGAATCATCTATCACATGACTATATATAAGCACTCAATAAATATTTACTTTATTCTCATCTCTCCAACCTCCACACATAACTGTTTTTTAAGGAATGACTTAAAAAATAACTTTTTCTATTAGTCATTATCTATGTAATTGGAGTACACATACATACACACACTAAAATAAGGGTCAGTCAACTATTGACCATATCTGTCATCTTATATGAGTCCTACCATTGCCATTCTGTGTGGTTTCCGATAGCGATAAAAATGAACACATTCCATTTGCTGATCTTAACTCAAACATGAAAATAGTTCAATAATCATGCCTATAAGGGACATTCTAAATTTTCTCAACTATTAGATTTTTATTTTTAGTTTTTAAAAGATTTTATTTATTTATTTGTCAGAGAAAGAGAGGGAGAGAGAGTGTGCACAAGCAGGCAGAGTGGCAGGCAGAGGCAGAGAGAGAAGCAGGCTCCCTGCCGAGCAAGGAGCCTGATGTGGGTCTCCATCCCAGGAGCCTGGGATCATGACCTGAGCTGAAGGCAATGGCTTCACTGACAGGGCCACCCAGGCGTCCCTCAACTATTAGATTTTTAATCAAATGTCTTAGCCATCGCTTTCTTATAAAGTACAGATTTTAACTCTTAGCTTTTAGGGTGAAGGACATGACTGTTCTCTGTCATTTACTTTGCTTATTATCTTGACTGTAACAAGAGATTTAGAACTCACTATCCCAGTAATCTTGCTAACTCATATCATGAATCAGGGAGAAAATCCATAGAGAAATTGATTATACATAAACTTAAACCCTGCTTTGCACAGAACAGTTTTCTCTGCTGTTTACATCAGTTTTCACTCTACTTATCTTTGCTTTCAAGCTCTCAACCACTGCCTTAATGATTTCCTTTTCCATTTTTTTCTGTCAGTTTAATCTCTTCTACTAAACCAATGTTTACTGTTTTATCTTTCTCTTTTCTGGTCCATATACTTTCACAATACAGATAAAAGAAGATTTTGCTGTGTTATCACAAGGCAAGGCTCTAACAGAGCAAATTACATTTTTCAAATAGGTTCTAGTACAGATTGCAACATATTTAAAATGATTACTCTTCCTCAAATTTAATTTTTAAATGAAATGTGAATTCAATTTTTTCCTTTTCTTTTTTTCTTTCTTTCTTTTTTTTTTTTTAAGCCCCAAGGGTCATGAGAACAAGTTTGAGTTTAGTCACTCATATGGGTTTTAATCTTCATAGTTATCTTGTAACCCAAATATCAGTCATTCTAAGAAAGGGTTAGAATTGTTTGGACATTTCATAGGACTTTGGCTCAGATAAGTTATTCCAATAATATATTTTCCCCAAAGAATGGCTTTAATTAGGGTCACCTGAGTGGCTCAGCTCTTTTTTGATTTTGGCTGAGGTGAGATTGAGCCCTGCCTTTGAGCCTTGCATCAGTCCTGCATCAGCCCTGCACCAGGCTCCATGCTTAGCCTGGAGTCTGCTTGAAATACTCCCTCTCACTCTCCCTTTGCACCTCCCCTCACTTGCTCTCTCTAAAATAAATAAATAGGGGTGCCTGGGGGGCTCAGTCGGTTAGGCATCTGCCTTTGGTGCGGGTCATGAACCCAGGGTACTGGGACTGAGCCCCACATCAGGTCATGATCCTAAAGCCATGTCTGCTGTTGGCCTTCCCAACTAATTCCACCATCATTTCAATGTGACTTTATTTATGTCTCACTTAATCATCTTGCCAGTGGTAAATGGGCAGGTTTTCCTTAGTTTTTGGCCTGATTCCAAGATACAACAGTAGGCACAATCAGGGAAATAAAGATATTTTGCCTATTTTCCCTAGACTGCTTTAATAGCTCAGAATAAGTAACGTGCTAGGAGTTGGTGGTTTGGATTTGTGGCAAGAATGTGAGTTTGGGAGTCAAACTCAGGTTGTAATCCTAACACCCCCCTCATAGCTATCTGACTTGATTCTGAGAGTCTCAAGATTTCATCAGCAAGGTACTCCTGGGTGGCTCAGTTGGTTAAGCATCTATCTTTGGCTCAGGTCATGATCCCGGGGTTCCTGCATCGGGCTCTCTGCTTATCGGGGAGTCTGCTTCTCCCTCTCACTTTTATTCTGTGCTTTCATTCTCTCTCTTTCTCTCAAATTAAAAAATAAATAAAAATAAAAAAGATTTCACCAGCCAAAAGGGCAGGGAATTCATGGCAGACATGGAAGAACAGGGTGGTTGCAGGATCTGTAGCTTTGGAACTTTCATGAGATTGTGAGGATTGAGGATTACATGTAGTGACATAAATGTATGGAAAGCACAAAAAGAATCTGGCTTTGTTGGACACCTGCCAATTTGTAGCTCAATCATCCTAAGCTCAAGGAGATAATAGATTGATAATTCAACTATGTACATAATATAGATGTTCCCTATCAATGGGTAGTGGATAATAGGGACCAGTGCCATCCTTCTGAGGGGGCAGGCAGTCCTGGTCTGCCTCACCTAAATTGTGGGTAGTGAAGGTTCAGGTAATTTCGTGTGCTCTCCTACTCATATGCTTTTAAATTTTCTCAGAATTCATTCTCATCATATTTTCACCATGAAGGAATAATAATGAATGCCCATGACCTCTTTGCATGACAGTTGGAGACCAAGTAGGAACACATATCACCTATTCCAGTGTTGTGTGGTTTTGGAAGCAGCAAGGTTTAACTGGCCCACCTAAGATGGGAAATAGCCCTCTTTGGGGTTCAGTCACCTGACAGTCTGGGGCCATGTGTTGCTAGCTCAGGATCATGTCTGGTGGCATCAGAGGAGTCCTTCAGACACCAAAGCTCCCAAACTCACTAGTCACTGGAAAGAGGTGAATTTTCTGCAAAAAGAAAACTCAGAACACTGGACACTAGTTGCCTGACTTTTGCTAAGTCCCAAGTCCTCACTCTTAGACATTATTTTACCAGGTCTGCAGTAAGGCCAGGCGTGTTTTTGAAAATGTCGCTCACAAGTTGTGATGTGTATCCCTAGATAAGGACTGCTGAAATAAGCCCTCTCCAAAGTTCCAGTAACTTTTTAGTTCAAGAGGCAGGCTCAATTGTCAACATATGGGTTTTCTCTCTTTTTTAATTGGGTAAATTGTATACAATAATTTGTACATTTCATCTTGCCTTTATCCCCAGAGGTCTGGTACCTTTTGTCCATTTCATAGAACCTAGTACCCTGTGTAGCTACAGGGGTAGGTAGATGGTCTCCTGCAAAGTTAGGATGTTTATAGAACTTTTGTTTGTCACATTGTAATGCTCTGATGTATGTTGTATAATTTTCTTTTGCTTTCTATGTAAAGACCACTATTCTCTGGTTTATAATTCAGCCTTTCTACATGAATAGCCCATTTATAATTTACGGACTAATTTTGCAGCATGCATTCAGATATTTTCCTCACCCATCACTACAGTAACCAGGAAAGAGGCGTCCTCCTGGAGGAGATGAAGGCTGAAGCCTGAGGCATAGGAGCCTATGGGGGTAAAAAGGAAAATCTGAGGTAAGGGCTCCCTTCAGCTTTTTCTTTGAAAGAAAGACCTTTATGTTTGAAATATCATAGGGACAGCTTGTGCCAAGAGTGATGAAATCTTGTGGCAGTTACTGTGATCTTCTTGCCAGGTCACCTGTTTAGATCTTGCTGATAATACGTAAATGATCCCAACATAACACCGTCTGACCACTCACTGTTCCTCTTCATTGTCATGTACTTTCATCCAGGGCTATGGCACTCGCTGTCTTCCAGCTGATGCAGAGGGGCCCAAATCCTGACTCATGACAGTCATACTGCATGTCTCTTACTTGGCCAAGAAAACTGTTACATTCTCTTTTCATTTGTCAAATGTAAAGATATTGGGTGCTCCCTAAAACTTACTGCTGAGCCGCAGAGCATGAATTAGGATGAACACTTCATGGAAAGAAAAGTAAAATATATCAAAATCTAGATGGGGAACATAACATATAAGAGCAAAATGAAGCAGAAAAATCTCTAAAGAGATGAGAAAATAAATATAATTTCTTAAATTCATTCCATTGGAACAGTCTACAAAGAAGGAAAGCCCAAATTATTACTATAAGTAAACTTTGCAAAATGATTACAGTCAAGCAGTTAGGTTTTCATGACATTTCACATTTACCAAACTGCAGCCTTGAGACTGATGTTGGAGTTCATTTGCATGATCTTCAAATATGCAGGCCTTCTGCATAGGCCTCATAACTCCCAGAAAAATGGATAGATTTCCCCAAAAGGGAAATTAGTGGATTCTTAAGGTGTTCGCAGTGTGGATTGTAAGGAAAGGAAAGAACAGGGAAGTCTCTTTAGCCCATATAGGGCTATCCTTCTCCAGAGCAGACACCATTTTTCTCAGTACTTAGCTACCCAGCACATCACAAAGGGTAATCTGTTGACCCTTAGGTACAAAAAGGGGTGAGTCAGAGACTTTATAGGATTATTTCCTAGTAGAAAATTTTAATAAATGTTTCATGGATTTCTCCCTTTCTTCCATCATAAAGTGAGCAAATACATAAGGGATGAGGAGGGTTAGGTTAAGGGACAAGGTTGAAATGAGCTTTTGAGCTTTTAGATGTGACCTAGGGAGGTCATAACTGCCTCTGAACTGCATCTTATCATCCTGAGATTCCAGAAAAGGTAGAGTTAAGGAGGATGGATTTTCTTGTCAAGATCTCAGGCAAATGATTTGCTGGAACCAAAGCTGGCATCCAAGGGATAAAAATCACTGGGATTGTAGGGTATTTAAAGGTCAAAACTTTAAAGCATTGTAGTAATAGTCAACTCCAAAATGTTCCCTGGAAATATTCTGTTATCGATGGGCCCAGTATTGCTGTATGTTTCCTTCTTCATTGGCTGTTTTACATATCTTTTAGAAAATGACTTATTGTATATTTTATCTGCCTAATTTTGAAAGCAGTTGAAGCTATTATGTGTGTTACTACAGAAATTATGTTCTTACCCAAGTAAACTTACAGATGCAACTGCTAAACGTCAGACTCTTAATTGGCATTTTCGCTGCTTTTAATACAAGTTCAGCTCAGCTCCTCTGCACAGTGCCCAGAGCAGGACATCAAAGCCAGAAGTACACAAAGCCATCAGAGTTCAGATTTTTTCCTGCTTTCCTGTGGAGGGGCCAAGAATACAAACATCCTCAATTGCTACAGCAGGAGGGAACATTAGTCCATCAACAGAACCAAACAGGAAACACCAAATGAGCATTTCTTCTATTTATTTTGTGCCTGTTAGGAAGGATGAAGTTTATGTCTTCCAACCATATTTGACAAAAAAGTACAGAAAACATATAAGATGTCGTCATTTTAGTTAGTTTAAACTCTGATTTCAAGCAGTTGTAATGCTGGCATTTTACTTACTACCATTTATGCAATACTACATTCTTAGAATGTTGGAATCTTACCATATCTGGGGTCATTTTTTTCTTTTTTAAACTGTGAACCAGAAACTTAACATTTACTGCAACCTATTGAGATTCACATTATGATTCACTTAGACCTTAATTAAATTTCTCAGATACTTTCTTTCCAGAACCAGGAGGATGTACGTTTATTGAACAGAATAACTCTGCCTCCCTTCAGTTTGTGATAAGGTGCTAAATGTGTCAGATAAGGCCAAGAAATACCTCAAATGGTACTTCAGAGGTTTGTTTGCCTTACCAGAATTTTAAATCTTGGTATCTCAGTTGGTTATCCACTCCATTACTTCAGAGCAAGTTCTGTTACCTCACTGCCGGTGACAGCAGATAAGCAAAAATAGAGCATGTTGTCATGATTCGAACACGCCTAGTGAAGGAACAAAAGAGAATGTAATTTGTATTTTAAATGAATATTTCCAGAAATAAATCAACAAACCACTTCATTATTCTTATAATTACTCAGAATCTCTTGATTCCAGAAGACTTTTTGGCCTGCTGGTTAAAGGGAAATGGGTGTTTCTTTTTACCTGTCCTCATTACTTTTCTCATCCAGCCAGTGGTGTACCCAGGATGGGATGGTGGGAGTGGTCTACCCCTAGTATAGGCAGCAAGGGAGTGCTTTCTGTATAAAAAATTTAAAAGGAATAAAATAAAATAATAGTAAAAGTCAGTCTGCTTTTTTTTTTAAAGATTTTATTTATTTATTTGACAGACAGAGATCACAAGTCCGCAGAGAGGCAGGCAGAGAGAGAGGAGGAAGGAGGCTCCCTGCTGAGCAGAGAGCCCAATGTGGGGCTTGATCCCAGGACCCTGAGATCATGATCCCAGCAGAAGGGAGAGGCTTACCCCACTGAGCCACCCAGGACCCTGGGATTATGACCTGAGCTGAAGGCAGAGGCTTAACCCACTGAACCACCCAGGCGCCCACAGTCTGCTTTTTATTATCACTATGCACCGACAGTTCTAAGCAATGCCAATGACTTTACTGCTCTCTGAACAAAAAAACAGTCTTTTGTTGGTCTAAGTTCTGAACAACCGCTGCAGTTACTGAAATGGGATAATATGCATGTAAGCTGAAAATCACCATGTTTTCCTATCACTTACGCTTTAATAAACATTATACTTCTCATGGAAGTGATTGCAACTGCCCTACAGGTGGACTCAGCTACACATATTTATTTCAAGAATAAGCAACCGACTTCTGTTTTTTCATTTTCATAATCCCTCTGGTATAATTATTTATTTTGAATCTGGGTTTAAACACAGGATTACGTAGTACCTTAGGGGCTAAAGATATGAACTGAGCCTGAAGCAAGCTCAAATAATTTGCAACCATTATCAGCTTTGGAGAATTTGACCAAATAAAAGAGAAATTTATGAGGAATTTTCTGGTGAAGGTATTCAACTGGAGAAACATCTGAAAGCTGCTACAATGAATCCCAGAGAACAAATGGACAGTATTGCAATTTCTCAAATTTGCTATGAAATGGGATTTTTATGAATCTCTGATAAATATCCTTATTTAAAGCTTTCTATTTGTATATCTGTTTCTTAATGTGAGAGAAACATTTGAAGTTAAAAAGTGTTCTTTAGTCAACTATGAGTGAGGACAGATTGACAAATCTGATATATACTATATATTGATTCTGTTGACCATGAATGTATGAATATCAGTTTGACAAAGCCATTGACAGATTTGCAGAAGTGAAGTTTCAAAGCCAGAAACTGCAGTGGAATTATTCATCTCCGTGGCAGACCAATATGTAGGCATAAATACTTTTCTCCTCTAAAAAAAAAAAAAATTAATGTACTCTAAAAAGAATTAGAACTTTATTTTTTGTATTTTATTATTTTTTAAAGATTTTCTTTATTTGAGAACGAAAGAGAGAGCATGAGCAGGGGGAGGGACAGAGGGAGGGAGAAGCAGGCTCCCTGCTGATCAAGGAACCTGACTTGGAACTCTATCCCAGGACCCTAGGATCATGACCTGAGCCAAACAGATGCTTAACCAACTGAGCCACCCAGGTGCCCCACATTTTACTAATATTTTACTAACACTATTTGCACTATATGCAAAATTTATTAAAGGAAAATTGTCACTGTCTGAATTGCTTTTCTGGACAAAATAATTCTTATTTGTTGCATGTCATGATTGTTTCTGAAAATACTTTTGTCTGCAAAAGAAAGAGGTTCAAATGGTCCCTTTCAGGTGTTAAGTCACTAGGTATGCCCCTGTATCCATCTTTTCAGTTTAACTCAAAACAAATAAAACACATTCTGTCTTTTTATTTCAACTGCATTTTTAAAAATTATGCCAAATAGCAACTCATTTTAATAAGGTAGGTTCTTAATAATCAAGAAGTAGAAGAACTATCCTTAAATACAGCTCTCATCTACCATAGATTTAGTGATATATAATTATTAATTTTTAATTAATAATTATTGTTAATTACATATTCTATATGCTATATATTACCAAAATATATGCCAATAATATATGCTTTGTGTCTTAACTGGTTTGAATAAGCTTAGTAGGATAAAAAAAAAAAAAAACACAAAAAAATATGGCCTGCTGAAGTTTAGACATGAACAAAGACATTATGAAGATCTCATAATAGCTAAAAAGATGAATCTCTAATTTTAAACCTTCCACTATATGTGATAGTTTCACTATTTAACTCTAGAAAATGTTTAAGGAATAAATATCTTTATTGACTTCAAAAAACAGAAAAAAAGGGAAGGCTCTCCAACTTAACTTACGAGGCCAGCATTACTTTGATATCAAAATAAAAATAGGAAATTATGAGGAAAAAATTAGGGGGCAACCTCAATCATGAACACAAATAACAAAATTCTTAATTTCAGCTGACTAAAGAAAATGTACAAATGATAATATGTCACACATAAGTTGAGTTTGTTGTAATGGTGAAATATTAACTTAGAAAACCAAATCGGAATTTACCACATAAACAGAATAAAGAGAAGAAGTTTTGTCAGAATCTTTCTGGAAAAGCAGTTGATTCCAGTTAGCATTTGTTCATGATTAAAATATATCTTTTGGCAAACTGAGAAGAGAAAATAATTTCCTTCATAGAGGATATCTACAAAATACCCATAGCAGTCACCATATACTTACTGAAAGCTTTCCTTCTGAGATTAGGAATAAGACACATATGAGAATTATCACCATTTCTAGTCAGCCTTATACTGGAGGTCCTAGTCAATGTGGTAAGGAAGAAAAATAATTTTAAAAAACCATATAAAACTGATATTATTTAATGTGGCTCATCTATGTAGAAAATCCCAAAGATTCTACAGATAGATATTAGAATTAGATTAGTTGAGGGGCACCTGGGTGGCTCAGTTCGTTAAGAATTGGATGAGTTTGGGTGCCTGGGTGGCTCAGTTGGTTGAACAGCTGCCTTCGGCTCAGGTCATAATTCTAGACTCCTGGGATTGAGTCTCGAATCGGGCTCCCAGCTCAGCGGGGAGTCTTCTTCTCCCTCTGACCCTCCCCCTTCTCATGCTGTCTCTCTCTCTCTCTCTCTCTCTCTCTCAAATAAATAAATAAGTCTTTAAAAAAAAAGAATTGGATGAGTTTAACAACTATGTATTTTTTTTTAAAGATTTTATTTACTTATTTGACAGAGATCACAAGTAGGCAGAGAGGCAGACAGAAAGAGAGGGGGAAGCAGGCTCCCCACCGAGCAGAGAGCCCCATGTGGGGCTCGATCCCAGGACCCTGAGACCATGACCCGAGCTGAAGGCAGAGGCTTACGCCACTGAGCCACCCAGGTGCCCCACAACTATGTATTTTTAAAAGTGCATTTCTATGATAGGTAACAACAGAAAATAAAACTGAAAAAAAAATTTACAATAGTTTAAAAAATATTTAAAACCAAGGAATAAATATCTAAAAATTATAAAAACATAAAAGCATTTCTGAGAGACATTAAGAAACCTAAATTAATACAGTCCAATACCACATTCCTAGACATTGGAAGACTTAGCATTAAAAATGTTCATTTTTTTGAAAACGAGCTTTAGATTCAATAAAATTATAGTCAATTCTACCAGGTTTGTATGTGTGCTTAAATGTGTGTGTATATTTGTAAGTATCTGTGTATGAGAGAGAAAGGAACTTGAAAGAAGCCTGACATGAACAAACAGAAATTATGAAATATATATAATACATACACAGACACATAGTATTTTCAAATTCACTTCTTTGCTATGTTGCTCTCCATCCCAGCTGATTGATTTTAGTTTGTTTTACTTTAGTGAACACTGGTGTACAAATCTGTTTACACATTTGTCTCTCACTATTCGATTCCAGTGTTTTTTTTTTTTTAAAGATTTTATTTATTTATTTGACAGAAATCACAAGTAGACAGAGAGGCAGACAGAGAGGAGGAAGCAGGCTTCCCGCTGAGCAGAGAGCCCGATGCGGGGCTCGATCCCAGGACCCTGAGATCATGACCTGAGCTGAAGGCAGAGGCTTTAACCCACTGAGCCACCCAGGCGCCCCCGATTCCAGTGTTTTTGAGGGCAAGATCTTATATTTGTGTCTATATTATTCCCAGTGTATCACACATGTCTGTTGAGTGAATGAATGAGCCTTTCTACTCAACATCTTGACTCAGTGGTAAGTTCCCATTTTAACCTTTCTAAAGAAAGTTGAAATCACTCTGATACCTGCCAGCAGAATTAGAGCCAAATCACATTCTTTTTTTTTTTTTTTTTAAGATTTTATCTGTTTAGTTGAGAGAGAGAGAGAGAGAGAGCGCACAAGCCAGGGGAGTGGGGACAGCAGAGAGAGAGGGAGAAGCAGACTTCCCACTGAGCAGGGAGCCCAATGTTAGGCTCCAACCCTGGACCCTGAAATCATGACCTGACCTGAAGGCAGACTCTTGACCAACCGAGTTACCCAGGTGCCCTGCCAAATCACATTCTGAAAAATAAAGGATTCTACTTTATTTTTCCATTTGAAGTAATTCACAATTTCACTTCTTGTGGCTCTCTTAATGTGCACACTGCCCAGGTTTCACAAACTATATCCAGAGAACAAGGCTCTCTTTGCTGATGGTATTGTTTTCTTATTGTTTTCTCGGTGTGCACTTAATCATAAACATCCCTCTCAGAATTATGTTCAGGATATGAACATCCCTGCTGTACATTTGTATTTAGATACCAACTTCTTTGGAATCCAAGGGTAATTTTATTTAATAATAAATCTGTTTTATAGAAGGAAAATCTGAAAGTACACATCTTGCAATAATTAAGAGAAAATGCACCCTGTTGAAAGGATCATGATGACCTAGACAGAATCTAAAAAGTTGTATGAAAGAATGATATACAAGCCTGCAACATGCTAAATAATGTTTTGGAGTTAATTTTAGCTACAGACTTGCTCATCTGAATATTAGTTATAATTTCTAAAACCCCTTTTAAAAAATACACATTATTTTAAAACTAATACAGAAGGTCACCTACCTGAATGATATGTGGTCTGTTGTATTTGTTTCCATGTTTTAAAGAAAAAGAATAATATTAAATTACATTAATATAATTATATCATGCCCAAAATATCTGACTATAGGTGTTAGACTAAGTTCATAGTCTCTGTTGCAAATACTAATGACTGATTCATATGTATTAATATTTATGACTATAAGGGGAATAGCTAATAATAGTGATACACTGATAATGCACATATTTACATTTCATCTTTTTAAAAGCAATAACCTTGTAAGTTATAAATACTGTCATTACCCCTGGTTTACAGACAAGGAAACTGAGACACAGGGAATACATATTTGCTCAATGTGACACAGCTGGTAAGTAATAGAGCTAGTTCATAAATCCAAATGATCTGGCTTCAGAACCCTTACTCCTCACTGCCATGCCATAGTACCTATGTACATATGAGGAAAACACATTTAAAAAAAAGTTGCTTTGTGCAAGATTTCCTTTAGCTTAATTCTGCAATGGTATTCATCATCAATTCACCATCATTCATCATTAGAAAATCTCTAACTGCAGAATTGCTCTGCCTTAGTATTGAAAAGCATTAGTATGACTGATGATTACAGAGGGTCCTGAGGTAAAATAAAGACCAGAGATTTAGAAAAATTATATTCTGATGAAGTGTGAGATTTCAGATATATGTAGAGTAAAATGGTTTTACATACTTCTTAATGACTATTAGCAAAAATGACCTGTGTGATTTGGTTTTTAGAAATGACTTTGAGAACACTGAGTATAAGTTAGGTCTGCTCTGATTTATATAGACTTTTTACTCCCGCATTCGATAACTAACTTTTGACAGTTTTGTAGGACTTTAGAAATTTGGTATAACTATGAAGTTTACACCTTCAGAAACTCCAGCAGAAATTTTGCAATTACCTTGATTCTGTCAGGTAAGAGAAACAACAAAAACCACGAAGAATAAACTTCATCAGTTCTTTCCCATAACAAGAGCTTTGTTATTCTTCATAATTCCATTTGGTGTCCTGATTAACCTTACTTTTTTGGATCTCCTTATCTTTTTTTAAAAGATAGACTTATTTATTTATTTATTTATTTATTTGACAGACAGATCACAAGTAGGCAGAGAGGCAGGCAGAGAGAGAGGGGAAGCAGGCTCCCCGCTGAGCAGAGAGCCTGATGTGGGGCTCAATCCCAGGATCCTGAGACCAAGACCTGAGCGGAAGGCAGAGGCTTAACCCACTGAACCACCCACGCGCCCCTTGGCTCTCCTTATCTTTAATTAATATGTGAAATTTCATAGAGAAATGTTTTAAATTTGGATCATATGAATTTAGAAGTCATTGTAATTCATAGCCTGAGCCAAAGATTACCTTTGGCATAAGTTCAGAGAGAGTGGGAAGCTTAGCTAAACAATTCAACCTACACCCAAGCAGCATCTGCAGAGTTTTTGTTACCTAATTTGCAAAATCTGTGTAGCTTATTCCACACACAAAGCTGTAGAATGATAGAAAGCTTTTTCCATTTTCCAGCAAAACACTGCACAGGCAGCAACATGTTTATGAAAACAAAGCAGCTTCATGCCAGTTCAAGATTCTGCAGCTTCCCATTTTCAAGGGTCTCTGGACTTCTGAGGGCTTGCCCAGACATCCTTGCTCAGGTCCATCTGGAACTACAAGTTCATCTGTGGTTCCAAATAGCAAAACAGTATTTCAGAAATGTTTGCTATAATCTTTGTTTTATTTTTCTCATGTACCCTGTGCTAGACTCTCTATTCATCTGTATCCATTTACTAGTAACATGTTTTTTCTCAGTAGATAAATTAGTTTGTCTTCTTGTCTTTAACTGGCTGAAAAAGTCCAGAGTGGGATCTCCTCCGCCCCAGTCCTGTCCATCTGCTTACCATATTCCGTGGCCACGTGTTCTGAATTTTTCATCTCCCGTAGCTGATGTGGCCACTCCACACTTCCAAGAACTTACATAATGTTAAATCCTAGAACATTTACAAGTTGTCAGGGAACATGTACCCTCCCACAAGTAATTATCTTTATTCCCCCCATTTTTTCCCTTTTCTTTCTTCTTTTTGAAATTTATTTCAGTTGAAAGTCTCCAAATTTTTTCCATGACTGGAGTTTTAGGTTGGCGGAGGGAAGTGCTAAATACAGTTTAAAAAGCAATGTTTTGCTAACAAACTCAGATTTTATTTTTTGAGGCATGGGAAACTATCATTTTGTTATTGTTTTAACAGGGACACTAATGATCAGAGCTAAGCTTTAAGAATATTAATCTGAATACTATGCTTTGGATGGATTAAAGAGAGAAGAGGACAAGGTCATGAAAACAAGTTATTGCTCTAAGATCTATCTGGGCGAGAAAGTAATGAAATCCCGGACTGGGAAAGTAGTAGTGGAAATGAATAGTAAGAAGAAAATTGTCAGTAGAATTAGCAGGACTCAGCAACCAAGTAAAGTTGGAGTAGAAGGAAAGTCTACTCCTCAGTCTCAACTGAGGTTTCAGGTTGCCTATTTCCCTGTTTCCTACTCTTAGTGCTAATGCTATTACAGAAATGTGGAAAGAAGAATTGCTCTTCTGCAGTTAGTGGGCTAGTGAAATAGCCAAGAGGAGGTATTTAACCAGACAACCTAGTTAATAAGACTTGAAAGTCTTTTTACTGATAGTCTGTGAAAATGGATGGAATTTTTATGTGAGAGTATGTGGTATAGAAAGATAAGAGTTCCATGGGACTTTAAAACATACTCACCGGGGGAAAAAATACTCACTGGGAAAAAAGGGATTGAGAAAGAAAAGTATATAAGGAAGGACCAGTCAGGGAAGTATGAGAGTACACAACCACAGAAAGCCAGGAAGGAGAGTTTCATGTACATTTATTATGTGGGATTCATTGAATCTCTTGGATAAGCCGATTAATGTTTTTAATCAAATTGGGCATGTTTTCAGTCACTATTTTTTCATATATTTTTTCTGCCTCCTCATTCTCGTTTTGGGTAACTCCCATTAAATTGATTTTGGTACATTTGATGTTGTTTTACTGGTCTCTTTTCTTCAGCTTGAATCATTTCTATTGATTTGTCAAGTTCACTGATTTTTAGTTCTGTCATTTTGAATCTGATTTTGAGCCCTTCTAGTGAATTTTTCATTTTAAATCCAGAATATATATTTGTTTCCTTTTTCTAATTTCTACCACCTTACTCAGAATTTCTGCTTTTTTTTTTTTAAGATTTTATTTATTTATTTGACAGACAGAGATCACAAGTAGGGAGAGAGGCAGGCAGAGAGAGAGG
This sequence comes from Lontra canadensis, assembly GCF_010015895.1. Classification (NCBI taxonomy): domain Eukaryota; kingdom Metazoa; phylum Chordata; class Mammalia; order Carnivora; family Mustelidae; genus Lontra; species Lontra canadensis. The sequence continues at coordinate 1,984,319 of NW_022631169.1, forward strand.
AGGAAGCAGGCTCCCTGCTAAGGGGAGAGCCTGATGCAGGGCTCGATCCCAGGACCCTGGGATCATGACCTGAGCCGAAAGCAGAGGCTTTAACCCACTGAGCCACCCGGGCGCCCCGAGAATTTCTGTTCCTTAATTCATTGCTATAATATTTTCCTTTAATTCTTAAAACATGGTTTACTTTTGGGACACCTGGGTGGCTCAGTGGGTTGAGCATCTGCCTTCTGCTTAGGTCGTGATCCTGGGGTCCTGGGATCGAGTCCGCATCAGGTTCCTTGCTCAGCAGGGAGCCTGCTTCTCCCTCTGCCTGCTGCTCCCCCTACTTGTGCTCAATCTCTCTCTCTCTCTGACAAATAAATAAATAAAATCTTTAAAAAAAAAACGTGGCTTACTTTAGTTCTTTGAACTAAATAGCCAGTTTTTAAATAAGTGCTTTGTATTTTTTGTCTACAAAATCCAACTTTTGTGATTTAGGGACAACCAGAGACTTTTTTTTTTTTAAATCAGAGACTATTTATATTGACTGCTTTGTTTTCTGAATCTGGGTCACACATTCTTGTTTCTTTGCCTACCTATAATTATTTAGTTGAAAACTGATTAGACACACTAGATAACATATTGTAATGAGTCTAGATTTATTTATTTATTTGTTCGTTCATTCATTCATTCATTCATTTATTTTTACTTTTGAAGGTTATTGTTGCTGTTCATTCTTGTTTGTTACTTTGGTAACTTGCCTGAATATAATTGTGAAATTTTTCTCCCCTGCCACTTGCATGTGTGGATGTAACCAGGTATACATATAGATCTATATGTATCTATATATTATATATGTCATATGTATGTTTATCTCTAGTTTTTAACTAAGCAGACTTTTATTAATATACATATATACATGTATATCTATCTATATGTATATACACATACATGTATATCTATTATATCTACACACACAACACACACACACACACGGTTATTTTTATTTTGTTTCCCTGTGTCTGCATGACTTGGTGATTTGACAGGTTGTGCTCAACACGTTGAGCCAGTAAAGTCTCTGTCCTCTGCCAGTGAATCTCTGTGTGAACAGGGGAGCTCACTGAAAGTTCAGGCTATTTTTTTTTTTAAAGGACCACAATTTTTATTGTATATCCAAATATTGTATTTTACACGCTGTAGTTTATAGCAGACTTCTATTTCATGGCTTGATAAAAAACATTTTTTTTTATCTTACTATCTTTATTTTTTTTAATTTTATTTTTTATAAACATATATTTTTTTCCCCAAGGGTACAGGTCTGTGAATCGCCAGTTTTACACACTTCACAGCACTCACGATAGCACATACCCTCCCCAGTGTCCATAACCCCACCCCCCTTTCCCTACCCCCCTCCCCCCAGCAACCCTCAGTTTGTTTTGTGAGATTAAGAGTCAGAAAGTTCAGGCTATTTGTAAGTGTGCTTCATCTTCACCTTTAAAAAAAAACAATTTATTTATTTATCTACTTATTTTCTTTCTTTTTTTTTTTTTTTTTTTCCATCTTCACCTTTTACTTTCCAGTGGGCCTTTTCTATTTCCTCTATGCATGCACATAGCTCCAGGGTTGGCCTGGAATGGGTGACTAGCTTTGGCTCCCTCTCATCTCCACATATGCACAGACAGGAATATGCCTCAACCATGACCACAGCCTCGGACTGGTAGAGCTGTGGGCCTCTCTCTCCTCACCCACCTAAGAACTCATTACTTCAGCTAAAAATGTTGGGAGTGGTTGTCTCCCCCCACTCCAAACTGAGTGAGCTCATACTTACCATGCAGAGAGGCTGCCAGTTTTTCTAGCCTAGCCTACTTCTACCAAATCTCTGTCCCTACTAAAGAGGCAACAGAGGGTGGAGAGCAGCTGCAGGCCAGAATGCCACAGCCTCTTTATTCTTACTCAAAATCCAACCGTTTTTCAAGCCTAAACACTTCTCAGATTGTTGTATGCCTTTGGTCGATTTTCAGAGTGTTAAAATGATTGGTTTTGTCAATTTTATCTAACTTTATGCATTTTAGAAAGAGGTTTTATACTTTACTTTCAAAGTTTATACTTTTTTTCCCTCTACTTCAGAGTGATTTGTGTGTCATAAAGGAATAGGATAATAAGAAAATTGAAAATGATCGGGCCACTTCAAACACCTTAATAAAAACTGTTTAAGGGGGTACGGTTGAAGAATGATATAGAAGGTTCATGTACTATCATTCTACATTATTCTACTAACTTCCTCACAGAATAGAAATCTTTGACCAACTCCTGTGGCAATAAACTTTATTTAAAGTCGCATACTCACATTAGAACTCATTCTTCAGGAGCATCTGGGAGGCTCAGTTGTTTGGGCGGCTGCCCTTTTTTTTTTTTTTTTATTTGACAGACAGAGATCACAAGTAGGCAGAGAGGCAGGCAGAGAGAGAGGAAGGAAAGCAGGCTCCCCACTGAGCAGAGAGCCTGACGCGGGGCTCGATCCCAGGACCCTGGGATCACGACCTGAGCCGAAAGCAGAGGCTTCAACCCACTGAGCCACCCAGGCGCCCCAGGCGTCTGCCTTTGACTTGAGTTGTGGTTTCAGGGTCCTGGGATCAAGCCCTGAGTTGGGCTCCCTGCTCGGTGGGGAGTCTGTTTCTCACTCTCCCTCTGACCCTCCGCCTGCTTTGTGTTCTCTCTCTCCAATAAATAAAATCCTTAAAAAAAAAAAAAAAAGCCAAACCTCATTCTTCAGAGAAAGATACTTACATCTCTCCTTTTCATATAAAAGAAATTATGCCAGTGGGGTGCCTGGGTGGCTCAGTGGGTTAAGCCTCTGCCTTCAGCTCAGGTCATGATCTCTCAGGGTCCTGGGATCAAGCCCTGCATCTGGCTCTCTGCTCAGCGGGAAGCCTGATTCTCCCCCTCTCTCTGCCTGCCTCTCTGCCTACTTGTGATCTCTGTCTGTCAAATAATAAATAAAATCTTTAAAACAAAAAAATTATGCCAGAGAACCTGGATAAGCCAATCTGAAAATCACATGTTGAGCTTCCATTTAAATTTTCTCAGGGACAAACCCCTGACACAATTGTTTATTCTTCGAGGGTGCAAAAAATCCAGTGAGATATTGTGTTCTATTCAGTTGGTCATTATGATATTTAAAACTATTCCTTAAAGAAAAAAAAATACTGTTCTCTAAATATCAGGCAGGTCCTCACTGCTTTGCTGGTTTTCTCAAAGAGGAGTTATGTGCCGAACATGTATTTTCACTAAACCCGTACACTGCATGTATACATATAATTGGCTTGCAAGGATGGAAAAAAGCTAGAGCAATTTTTGGGTGTTTTTTTATGCAGTTTTTTATACATGATGAAGACTGATATTCATTGTGTTTGGGATGGTTGTTCTTAAAGGCAAAAGACTTAACATGGGTGCCTGGGTGGCTCAGTCAGTTAAGCATCTGCCTGGGTGGCTCAGTCAGTTAAGCATCTGCCTTCAACTTAGGTCATGATCCCAGGGTCCTGAGATCAAGTTCTGCATCGAGCTCCTTGCTCAGTGGGGAGCCTGCTTATCCCTCTGCCTGCTGCTCCCCTACTTGTACTCTGTTTCTCTGACAAATAAATAAATAAAATCTTTAAAAAATATATTTAAAAGAAAAGACTTAACATCCATAGGGTTAGCATTAGGAGCAGAGGTCCATAGCTCTTGAACTGGTTAGTAAACACCAAAGAATTGAGAAATAGAAAGCAGGAAGTGTGGGATGCTTTGAGGAGCACACGTCAAACCACCACAACCTCAGATGTTGTGCTCAAGAAGTAAGAGGGCCAAGAAGAAAACATTAGTCAGGTCTGGAACTCCACTCATTCCAATAATATGCCTGGCAAAGAAATTAGTACCTGTTTTGCAACATAGCCTTAGGGCAAGTCTGGGCAAGCTTTGGGTGGGCAAAAAATTGGCTTCCCAAAACTGACCTGGTTTGCCAAGCCAACCCACATGCATGCCTCACACATGGAATCTTCCTTTTCCCCTCCTTTCTTTCCTTTTTTCCTTCCCACTTCCTTCCTTACTATCCTGCTTTTCTTCCTCTTGCTCCAACCTCCTCCTTCTACTTCTCCCCCCTACCCCTGTCCTATCGGTCTACTCTTCTTTTTCTTTCTTTTTCAGAATGATTTGTGGAAATGTGGAATGTGTTTGTCAGACAACTGCATCGGGGACAGTTAAGTGGAAGCCAGGAGCATGAGTCTTGTGGTCATCGTAAGTTCTCGGGCTTCCCTACCTCCTCATTTGTTTATGTTAGCTAAGTACTAAAATCAAGGTCTTTACTAATTTATAGTTCAAATACACATATGAGTAAATGTGTTTGTGTGTATGTAGAAATATATATGTACATGAATCTGAGTTTGTATAAACACTGTTGGATATTTTTCCAAATGAACTGATGATGACCTCTAATTTGTGGTTTAACAGAAGGAACTTTATGTCCTACTTTTTTCCTCTGGAGAAATTAAAAGATTACTAAGGGTGGTGGTGGGGCAACACTGTGCATATTTGTGTGTGAGTATGTGAGTGTTAGGTAATATTGGGTGGAAAATTTAGGGATATTTTCCTTTGTAGTATTCCAAATAAATCTGTTTATATCGTAGATAGTTACTGGGAATAAATATCTTTCTTCATGAAGGACTTCTTAATTTCCAGGAAATCTTATAATTGTTTATCATTAAGGTCTTTAAATAGACTTTGTTCCATTAGTAGTAATAGCTTCCTTTGAGCATTTACTCTGTCTGGCATTGCCCAACACTTTACATTCTGATGTTTAATTCTATAGGTGGGCATTAATATCCTCAGGAAAGATGAGATTTGGGGAGGCTAAGCAAATATTGTAGAGCAAATAAGTGTACAGCTATTACATGAGTATAGATCTATCTGTAGCCAAAGGACACCGGCCATTGTGACATAAAAGGACTTAGATAGATATGGGCTTATTTTAGAATTTCCTCCTACTAATTTGGGCTTAAAGTTTTCTTATTTATTTAAGATCTTTCTTTTTTCTTAATGCAGGTTAAAACTACTTTTGCATGATCCCGTAGGTTTTGATATGTTGTATTTTCACTTTTGTTTGTTTCAAGATTTTTTTTTTTTTCTCTTTTGATATCTTCTTTGTCCCATTGGTTGTTCAGGAGTATGTTATTGAATTTCCACAAATTTTTGAATTTTCCAACTTTTCTCCTGTTTTTTATTTCAAAACCATTGTGTTTGGAAGATACTTGGCATGATTTCAGATTTCTGAAATTTACTAAGACTTTTTGTGACCTTTCATATAATCTATCCTGGAGAAACTCATGTGTGCACTTCCGAAGAATGTGTGTTCTGATGCTATTGGGTAGAATGTTCTGTATATGTCTATTAGGTCCATTTGCTCAGAAATATGGTTCTGGTCTAATGTTTCCTTGTTGATTTTCCATTTCTAATTTATCTATTGTTGAAAGTGGGGTATTGAAGTCCCCTACTATTATTGAATTATTATCTACTTCTCCTTTCAGATCTGTTGGTATTTGCTTAATATATTTAAGTCCTTCAATGTTGGGTGCATATATATTTATGATTGTTATATCTACTTGATGAATTAACCCCTTTTTCATTATATAATCTTCTTTGTCTCTTGTTACTACTTTTGGCTTAAAGTCTTTTCTGTCTTGCATAAGTGTAGCTGAGCTACCCCTACTTTGCTCTGTTTCCATTTGCATGAGATATCTCTATCCCTTCACTTTGAACCAACATATTCTTAAAGCTGAAGTGAGTCTGTTGTAGGCAGCAAATAACTGGATCTTGTTTTTTTTTTGTTTTACCCATCCAGACTCTCTATGTCTTCTAAAAATTGTTTATGTTTTATCTATTTATTTTATTTATTTTCTTTTTTTAAAGTAAGCTCCATCGCCAGCAGAGAGCCCAACGCAGGGCTGGAGCTCACGACCCTGAGATCAAGACCTGAGCTGAGACAAGAGTTAGACATTTAACTGAGAGCCACCCAGGCACCCCTGGACAGTTTTGTTATAATTGTCTTGGATAAGATTATTTTGGATTTACGTTTTGGGGGTGACCTATTAGCTTCATGAACTTGGATCTGTGACTCTTTCCCCAGGTTTGGGATGTTCCCGGCCATTATGTCTTTAAATAAGCTTTCTACTCCTTGCTTCCTCTCTTCTTCTGGGGCTCCAGTGACCCAAACATTGTTTCTTGGAATTGTGTTCTATAAGGCCCATAGGTATTCTTCATTCCTTTTTTTCTTTTTTCTTTTTATTCTCTGATTAAATCATTTGATTGATCTGTTTTCTAGATCATTTTTTTAAAGATTTTTATTTGTTTATTTGACAGAGATCACAAGTAGGCAGAGAGGCAGGCAGAGAGAGAGGAAGGGAAGCAGGCTCCCTGCTGAGCAGAGAGGCTGATGCGGGGCTTGATCCCAGGACCATGGCATCATGACCTGAGCCAAAGGCAGAGGTTTTAACCCACCGAGCCACCCAGGCGCCCCTGTTTTGTAGATCATTGATTCTTCCCGGTTAACTCTGCTACTGAAGCTCTCTATTCAGTTCTTTAGCTCAGTCATGTATTCTTCAACTCCAAAGTTTGGGTTTTTTTTTTTTTTAATATCACCTGGGTGGCTCAGTCATTGGGTGTCTGCCTTCAGCTTGGGTCATAGTCCCAGCGTCCTGGGATCGAGCCCTGTGTTGTTGGCAAGCAGGGAGCCTTCCTGCTTCTCCCGTTCCCACTCCCCGTTTGTGTTCTCTCTCTTGCTGTCTCTCTCTGTCAGGTAAATAAATAAAATCTTTTTTTTAAAAATGATGTTTTCTATATCTTTTTTTGAACTCATTTGTTCTTGTTTGAACTCTTGTTCTTGTACTGATATTGTTAAATTTTCTATTGGTGTTCTCTTGTAGCTCTCTGAGCATCCTCAGGACAATGATTTTAAATTCTTTGTTGGGAAATTCTTTAGGACCAGTTACTAAGGGTTTTACTGTATTCCTTTGGTAGAGTCACATTTCCCTAATTCTTTGTGATCTCTGTGGCCTTGTGTAGGTATCTGTGTATTTGGAAAAAAAATCACCTCTTCCAGATTTTATAGACTGACTTGATTAAGGAAAGATTTTCACCTATGGGTGGGGCACACTAGAGCCCCCAGGTCTGGTGGCACTGGGCACAGACCTTGAAGGCATGTGGCAGCACTAGGTTGGGGGTGAGAAGGACCTAATATCTTTTTTGCTCAGGCTACTGTGGTGAATATCATTGACAACTGTGTGGTACTTGGTGCAAACAGTGGGTGTCCATAGTAGCTGCAAGGGCTGTTGAGGTTCTCGGTGGTCTTCAGGTCCAGTGGCTAGGGAGCAGGGCAGGCAGCAGTGGTGGTTGGAGCTGGTGATGTGCACATACTCCTCTACTGGGGCCAGCTGCAGGTGCCTGTGTAACGGCAAGAGCTTGTTGTACTACATATAGTTGTGGGGGGTGGTGAGGGGAGACAGGCAACGTTGGTTGGGGCATCTGCAGGGGCCCTGGCTGTTGGCATGTTCTTCCATGGCTGCACAGTTGCCCCCAGGCTTGTGCCTGCAGGGGCACACTGGTGTATAGCTGTAGGGACTGACGGCAAGTAAGCACAGTGGTGTAGGCTAGGACAAAGAGCAGGGCCTGATCTGGGCCCGTAAGCAGGTGGGGAGACCCTGCCCCTGTGGCTCCACAGTCTCTCCCTGGGTATGCACATGGCAGCTGAGGTTAGGGACAGTTGGCAGGCCATTGGGTGCACGTGCACAGAGTGGCTAACTGAGTGTGTACACAGCACTGGGAGTCAGCTGTGGGGGTTTGTGCCGGTGTCTTGTGTTCTTGCAGCTGCAGAGGCCTGGGCTGATTGCTGGTGTAGTTCCAGTCTCTGATGGGGGGCTGAAGTGCCGGGGGTGGGGGGTGGGTAGCAGACAGACTCAGGTGGCTGGCATCTCCAAATGAGAACACCTGTGGGATGAAATCTGGTGAAATCCTCAGGGTTTCTGTTGCATCTGTGCTGACCATTAGTTTCTTCAGTAGCAAACTGCTGGATTAGTCTGCAAATCAGGCCCCTGTGAACTGCGATTGCTCCTGCTGCATGACTACTACTGGTAGCGCCTGCATTCCTAGCTGTCTCTGTCTGTCTCTGCTGTGCTGGACTTTGGAGGGTGAAACCAAAGGAGGACCTATGAGTGGTGCCCCCAAAGGCTGGGTAAGCTGATTGCTCACCCCACTATGCTTTTTCTGACAAAGGGAACTCTTTCTACCTGGGAAGTGCCCTCTTGGCTAGCGCGGTGCTGGCTGGAGGTGGGATGATGTAGGAAAATGAAGCTGTCTTCACTACCTTCTTGTGCGATTTCAGGTGTTTTCTTCCACTGTGTAGTTCAAGTTTCTTGAGTGGATGCCAGAGCTCTCCTAGAGCTCCTTTTGTTTGCGAATAGCTGTCTGATTGTTGATCTGTGTTGCGGGGGCAGGAGACTGCGTGCTCTTATGTCACCATTTTGGGCTCATCTGTTGTTTTGTGGCTGATACTTTTCAGCCTTCTGCTCCAGTGAAGCCACAAATACCCTCATCTACATTGAAGACTCCTTTCTTTTCCCTTTGGGAGAACATTGGCTAGAGCTCAGTCAACCTAATTTCAACATAACTGTTTTTTGAAAATTCCCTGGTAGCCTCCTTTGTCCATGCTTAAATGATTATGGAAGTCTAGAAGGGAGACTTCTAATACATTAACCCATTTTTTTCATGTCAGTGAAATGAAAGTATTATGGGACTCTTCACTCTGAAAAGTTTTCTCAGCTGCTCTGTTACCACTCAACCAAGGACGTCTGAAGGTGAGAATCTGTTCTAGACTGAGGGCAGCTAGTGTACACAGAAATGTCAAACAGATCAGAAATAGATGCAGCTCCTTCAAGCCTCCAGCTGGACGTGTCCTGGCAGAGTGGAATCTGGTCTTCTTTGTTTTGGAACATCAGCTCATTGTTCTTTAATACCTTTTAACCTGGAAAAGTTAAATAGTCTTCAGTAACTGAAAGCACCCTATGCTATCAGGATTAGTGTTGAAATCTTCCAGCCCACTGAGTAGACAGCAGCTAGTCCTTTGATAACTATCTGCAGAGTCTCTGGCGGGGAGACTAACCACATGACCGCTGCTTCCTTTATTTCACCCACCTCTGAGCAGCATGAAGGCTTAATTCGGTCAGTAAAGAGATTTTCAAACACGTGCCTGTAGATTGGTATGAACTGGCTGTACATCAGATTTATCTGGTGAGATTTTTCTAAGATATGACCCATCCCTGAGGAACGGGGAGGTTCAGAAATATAAATAATATAAATATAAATATAAATTTAAAGATACAAATATAGTTCCTCCAGTAATTTTGGTGAATAGCCAGACTTTGGAACCTGGCCCAGAGCATCAAAGAGAAATGTAGCTCCTTCCCTTAACTTACGAACTTTGCACTACTGTCTGTAGCAATGTTGTCCAGTCTGGTAGGTGGTAGCCACTAGCCGTGGATGGCCACTGAGCATTTCAAGTATGAGTAGGTACTTGAGATTTCAAAGACATGTTGACATACAATATTTGAAACATATTGGGTCATGCAGAAATTTTATAAAACCTGATTTCACCTGTTTCCTTGTACATATTTATTTATTGTATATAGACGACGACATCATGAAAGTTCTGTAATCTTTTTTTTTTTTTTATGATTTTATTTTAAGTAATCTCTACTCGGTGTGGGGCTCAAACTTACAATCCTGAGATCAAGAGTCACATGCTCAGGGCACCTGGGTGGTTCAGTTGTTAGGCGTCTGCCTTCAGCTCGGGTCATGATCCCAGGGTCCTGGCTGTGTCTCTGTTAAACAAATAAATAAATTCTTAAAAAAAAAAAAAAAAAAAAGGAGCCACATGCTCTACTGACTGAGCCAGCCAAGTGCCCATCTTTTACATATTTTAATGTTGCTACCAAACATTTAAAATTACATATGCAGCTTGCATTGTATTTCTGCTGCACAGTTCTGATCTGGAAGGTATTTGTCCCATGAGCCAGGGAACTTTTGAGTCATATAATTCTAAAGTTCAAAGAATATTGTAGATGATACAACCCTTTCATTTCATAAATGAGGATACTGGCACCCAGGTGGGTGAAGTGACTTATTTAGGTCACCAGAATTGATGGCAGAGCCAGGATGTCTCTGAATCACATATACTTGGATCCCCATCCTGTGCTAGCGTCTCTCACCCATGCTGCCTATGTTTAGCTGCAGTAGCTCTACTGAGTGTTTCAGGGGTCCTGCAAGTCTGGGGCATAGCAAGTTTCACCACCTACTGCCCCTACTGCAGTTTCTGCTCACAGGTTCCTGTCTGCATAGCTGGTGCTTCCAAAATTCATTACTAAAAAGCCATCTTTGAGCCTAAGCTGCTGTCTCCCCTTTTCACCATCTCACATTAATTACTAGCTTTGACTCTGCACAGAGCTGTGGTTTTGTGAGGTCTTGGTATTTTTCCAAAGCATGGCTTAAAAAACTAACAAATAAACAAAAACTGTCTAGCTAATTAAGAAGTGTGAACCTTAGAAATTCCTTAATCATGTTCCCCCCACCCCAAATGTCTACACATCCTGATTTTCTCTGGCATCTACCAAACAGTGTTGTTTTTCTTCCCTTTTCAAGTACTAGCTCACTCTTCTGAAGGATCAAGTGCTGATGGGTAGAGAGCCACTCCCTGGTTCCTGCCCTTTAACCATAAAAACAAGGTATTTATTTATTTATTTTTTACATGGCATCAGTAGAGACTTGTTTATATAAAACTTTTTTAAACCAAAACCAAAAATATTTTCCTTCTCTCTTATCCTTTAATAAACTATTTGAGAATTTTAAAGATTTTATCTATTTATTTATTCGTTCATTTATTTATTTAGTGTGTGTAAGCAGGGGGAGGGGCAGAGGTAGAGGTAGGGAGAGAGAATCCCAAGCAGACTCAGCGCTGAGCTTGAGCCAATGCAAAGCTCAGTCTCAGGACCTTGAGATCATGGCCTGAGAGGAAATGAAGAGTTGGACCCTCAACAGTCTGAGCCACCCAGGTGCCCCAAACCATTTGAGAATTTTTTAAAAAATAATGTTATTGGTAGCATCCAAAATATTTCTAGAACCCTCTCCCCACCTCCATAGGAATATTTGCTGCTCTAAATGGTGCATTCCAGGAACCTACTTCCCTGGATGATTCCAAGTCTGTTGAGATCCATGTATCTGCGTTTCCAAAATGTATGAAAATCCATTTATGTGTGTCAAAGTCAGTGAAGACACAAAGAAATACCTGACTAATGTCTTTGCGTTTTCATGTATATCATTCTGGGTTCCTTAGATTTACTCTGTCTTTTTAAATGAAAGAGAGATGGGGCACCTGGGTGGCTCAGTGGGTTAAGCCTCTGCCTTCAGCTCAGGTCATGATCCCAGGGTCCTGGGATTGAGCCCCGCATTGGGCTCTCTGCTCAGCAGGGAGCCTGCTTCCCTCTCTCTCTCTCTCTGCCTGCCTCTTCGCCTACTTGTGATCTCTGTCAAATAAATAAATAAAAGCTCTAAATGAAAGACTAAAATGGAAAATGTAATATCAGTTTCTGAAACTGTCTTATTTCTATTTCTATTTCTGTATCTTTCTCATCAGCTATATACCCATATTAGTTTTTAGCTTTAAAATGTTTGAAGAAAATCTGCCTCAGGGTAACAGTCAGAAACTGATTATTAGACTTTGTAACTATTCTTATGATTTCTTGGTAGACTGAATAGGGAACACTTCCTCTAAGTTTGCAGATGTGACAGAATCCTTCTTTCACAACTTCTTCCCACAACTCCCATGTTAGTTTTTTGCCTTTTAAAACTGTGCGGAGAGACATAAAAAATGGGGAGAGGGCTGATACTAAGTCTTATGGACATCATGATAAATTATCAGAGGCCTTGGCTTGGATGGCTCCAAGCTCTCTGGGCGAGACCTGGCTGATGTTCCTCCTCACTGAAGCCATTCAGCAGAAGAGGCAGACGGAATGCCAGCTCCTCGAGGGCTTGCCTTGATGGGACCAGACTGTCAGTGGTGCATTAAATGAAAGAGTTTGTAGAAAAGTTTGGACACCTGTTCAGACATGGTCTTTCATGTGTCATGCCTCAAGCATGTACTTGAAGGTCCGTAGCCAATGAGACTTGTTTGTACTTCTGAGCAGTAGGACTACCAAACCAGTAATGGAAATTTAAAGGAAAAACTTTCTAATGATATATAAAAGCAGAACATAATTCTGCTTCAGTCACCCACTTAAGTCTTCAGTCAGAAGTGGATGCTTCACTCAGGATATAGAATGTGGCACTTTTAAAATTGTTGATCCAGAATAACTGAGCCACTGTTTGCTATCTCAATGTCAAAGCAGCAGAAGTCACATACAAAGATTGAGGCCAAAAATAATTTACATTTTCTGATTTATCCTTCCTTACACCAATTCTGCTTATCAGGGAAAGAAAGACGGACATATTCTGCTTCAGTTTCTGGTAAAGCTGGCAAATAGGACTTGCTTATATATTTCTGAACTAAGAAAATACAGATAGTTCTAGTTCTAACTGACAATGCTTCTTGTGACAAAAACAAAATTTTATGTTTAGAATGGTGTTTCAGCAACTTCCTAACTGAAAGTGAATGTTTATTTTGTCCAGCTTCTTAGTAGTAAAATGTTATTTTAAAATAACCATTGTTACCATTATTAATGAATTTTAGTAGTCATTGTCAACCATGATGATCAAATTTAAATTAAATATATCTTTCTTCCTATTTATAATTTTAGGTCAGCTACTGTAGTCATATGTCTTGTTTCCTATATGTAGTAAATACTATTTTCTACATATGGAAGAGTTCTACATATGGAAGCTTCTTAGCTTTCAAAGAATGACATCTGATTGGTGAGGGGCATGCAAATTCAGTACTATTCTTTCACTCTCAAAATAGAAACTGTAATACAGATCTTTCATTTCAATACAGTATATATAACGGGTGATGTGGTTAAGTGGCAACATCTGGGAGTTTTGCAGTATTATTACAAATTAGAATTCTATAATATTTCTTTTCCCTTCCAGCATTTGTTAATCTCCACTCATCTGTGGTTCTAAGTGTTGGTATAGCTTGCTTTCCTCATAAAATGATATCATTGACTTGTGAAGCAAAATCTTTTAGGTTAATTGCTAGGCCATGGTCATTCTTAGTGGGATCCAATAAAAACAAAATTCATATGGCAACATCATTTTCAAACAATTGCCCACCACATTATGTTTTACTTATAAACTTGCTTACAGAGAATGAATAGTATCCTATATCCACATATGGAAAGAAAGTCACATCTTTTTTTTTTTTTTTAAAGATTTTATTTTTTTATCAGAGAGAGAGAGAGAGCGAGCATGGGCAGGGGGGAGGGGCAAAAAGAAGGCAGAAGCAGGCTCCACACTGAGCAAGGAGCCTCATGCAGGACTCTGTCTCAGAATGCTGGGATATTGATCTGAGCAGAAGTCAGATATTTAACCAACTGAGCCACCCAGACGTCCTGAAAGTCACACCTTGGCATGTCCTCTAGCATTTCATTTATAATTTCCCCGGTAGTGTTGATTTATTGAAAGATGCAGAAAATCTTTGAAAGCTCGTTTTTGAAGAAGTCGTAAATGAAGGTGACACAATTAGCCCCCTTCCAACAGAGTATGGTTTTGTTTTTTTTAAGATTTTATTTATTTGTCAGAGAGAGAGTACAAGCAGGGGGAGCAGCAGGCAGAGCAGGCAGAAGGAGAAGCAGGCTCCCCACTGAGCAGGGAGCCCTATGTGGGACCCCATCCTAGGACCCTGGGATCACGACCTGAGCCAAAGGCACTTAACCAACTGAGTCACGCAGACATCCCAGAGTTTGGATTTTTGAGTAGATGTACCAATCTGATGTTAATTCTCTTGTTGCTTTGTGACCACTAGTATGGATATTTAGCATGTTTATGTTTGAAAATGTTGCCACCTTGGCCTCATTAGAACAAAATTCTAACTAAGCCATCTGCTCAAATACTATTCGTAATAACTCTCCTATTGAACCCCAGGACTGTTAAGGAGATTGTTAGTTTTGATTCGTGAGTTACTTGTTCCTGTCTGATGAGTTCAAAGCTTTTAATTGTTTTTAACTGTTTCATGTGCCTGGGAGAGAAAAAGAAAAAATATCTAAAGGTTGTGTTTTCTACTCTTATGTGCTAACTTTTGTGCTGACAGTATTACAATTAAATTCACTGGTCAGACCTCTGGTAATTTGAGATGTTTTAAAATTTCATTTTTATATAACTGTTACATATTTGGGCAAAGTGACATCTACAGTTTTTATCCTAGAGTGATTTATATCCTAGTATTGAAGGAGATTTTGAAATTACATAATTCAGAACATAAGTTTTAATACTAAGAAATACCCATAGTTCTTTTATTTATATGGTTGAATGACCTTATTGAGATTTACAAAATAACCATATGTTTGTTTCTTAGAATTACCCCTAGACTCTAAATTTGTAAGATTCTTTTTTTTTTAATTAAAGATTTTATTTATTTATTTGAGACAGAGCACAAGCAGGGCGAGGGGCAGAAAGGGACAAGCAGACTCCACACTGAGCACAGAGACTTTATGCTGGGCTCGATCCCCAGACACGGAGATCATGACCTCAACTGACTAAGTCACCCAGGCACCCCTGTAAGATTCTTTTAAAATATCTCATAAGCATCTGGCTACTATCCAAACCCTCATTTAGTCTTATACAGTGGAAAGACACTGACCATCAAATAAATCTTTAATTTTTATGAAGAAAAAAGAACCATGTATCTAGCAAATGTACTATCAAAATAGCAATTCTTAAAAAAAAAATGCTATTTGATACGCTACATCACCTCATTAATAAAAAGGGATTAACAAATGTGTTTGTATCTGCAACTATAAAATAGAGCTATCCTATTACTTTCCTTTTGATGTACAATATCCAGATTATATTATATTTCATGTATATGTCATTATATTAAAATCCATACTGTTTTAGGACTGAAAGACCCCTAGTGATCTTTTACACCAGTGCTTCTCAGATTGGATTTACCTGCACTGCTTTAAAACTTGCTTAGCATAAGCACCCTGTAACAAATGGAAATCTCTGAAATTAGACCCCAGACATCAAAGGTTTAAAAATTCCCCAGGTGATTCAATGGGAGGCCTCGCATAATAGTAAGTGGCCTAGGCCAGTGATCCTCAAATTTGTGCACAAGAACCACCTATAGAATTTTGTTACAACATGGATTCTTGGTCCTTACTCCCAGAGGATCTAATTCAGTACATCTGGACTTGGGTCTGAAGAGCTTCAAAATCCCAGGGGATGTGGACTGAACTGAACCCCACCCCCAGTCATTTGTTAAAGATAGGGCTTTTAGGAGGTAAAGTTACTTGAGGTCATAAAAGTGGGGTCATCCTGTAGGACTGGTGGCCTTATGAGAAGAAGAAAAGAGAACGATCCTTCTCTTTCTACACATGCATGCCCCAGGAGAGGCCATTGTGAGGACACAGTGAGAAAACAGGAAGAGAGCCCCCCTTCCCCCAAAACCAAATTGATCTTGGACTTTCTAGCCTCCACTACTGTGAGAAATAAATTTCTGTTGTGTAAGACACCCAGCTTACGGTATTCTGTTGTGGCAGCCCAAGCTGACTAATAGGCCAAGCGGTGCTGATGCTGGTGGTCCATAGACCGCATTCTGAGTACACTAGCTGAAGCCACATTCCCCAGGAATTCGGTTTCAATTTGTCTGAGGATAAGTGCAGGGCATCATTATTTTTTAATGTTTCCCGGGTGATATTGATGTATAACCAGGACTGAGAACCTCTGATCAAGGCCAATTGCTTCAACTTAAAGCTAATGACACTGAGACTCAAGGAGGTTAAGTGGTTTGCCCTAGTTATCATGTATGCTATTGCTAAATTTTCCAGATTTATAGGGGGAGAAAAAATTTCTCCTGAGGCCACACACTAGTATGTGAAAGATTTAGCCCTAGACCCCAACACTCTCCATTTCTAGAACTGACCCATTCATTTCTCCCCAAACAACGTTAATTTGTTTAATTCAGGTAGATTCATTTTAAGTGGCTTTTTCATTGCAGTACAATCCAAGAATGTTGTATTCTGTGTTCTAGGTCTGCTCCCAAATTGTTGCTATTTGTTATGACATGCTTAATGACTGATCATAAAGTGAAATTACACACACACACACACACACACACACACACAGGATTCATATGTATATATGTACCTCCATGTGGCTGATCTTCACGCTGTAACAGTAATGTGCTCACTATGAATAAAAACACTGCCATCTAGCATTACCCTTTTTTTTTCATTTAAAGATTTTTATTTATTTATTTGAGAGAGAGCATGAGCAGAGAGGAGGGGCAGAGGCAGAGAGAGAGAGAGAAGCAGACTCCCAGCTGAGCAGGGAACCTGCCATGGGACATGATCCCAGGACCCTGGGATCATAACCTTAACTGTCTGAGCCACCCAGGTGCCCTAGCATTGTCCTTCTTGCAAGTAGCAGGAAGTGTAGAAAGTTGAGTCATGCAATAAAAATGTGAAAATTTGTTAAAACTTTTGAATGCCTTAAAAATCTCAGGCATAATGAGGATAAATGACTCAAGGAAGGTAAAAGCTTATTGAGAATTTTACCTCAAGGACAGGAGCTTGGTTAGGTGATAACTGTTAAATATGTAGTGAGGAGCATACTTGGCCCACATGTCAGTGGAAAATTCTATGTAGCTTACACTATCAAGTTTAACAGTGCTGAATGCAGGGTGCCATCAATTTACATTTTGAATAGGAATTTGATTTCCTCCAAAAATAAAGCTTACTTCTCCATATGCGTCAATATTTTGTTAATGGGAAGAATGGAGATTTTTTTTTTAAGATTTTATTTATTTATTTGAGAGAGAGAGATCACAAGTAGGCAGAGAGGCAGGCAGAGAGAGAGGAGGAGGCAGGCTCCCCACTGAGCAGGAAGCCCGATGCGGGGCTCGATCCCAGGACCCCGGGATCATGACCCAAGCTGAAGGCAGAGGTTCTAACCCACTGAGCCACCCAGGCGCCCCTGGGAAGAATGCAGATTTACATTTTAAAATAAATTGCTACAGTTCATGTACAATATGAGAACCTCAAAAGAAGAAGTTAGACTTTTTTGGCCAATGATACAGTATGGAGAAGTGGGAAGAAGAACATGCAGCTAGGACCCAGCCTTCCCATCTCTACCAGTAATTAGCAACAGGAACTGGCAGTCACCACCTATGCTAACCTCAGTTTCTTAGGAAAATGAAACGGTTGGCATATGATTATTCCAAGGTTTCTTCTTTCTTCTTTTTTGCATAGATGAGAAGTGCTTCTAAGAAATGCTGTTTTTCTGTTAGACTGTAGTTGGGTTTCTTATTTTGCTGTTTTAGGGTTTTGTTTTTTTTTTTTTTTTGCCTTTTTAGCATTTTTAAAAACACCAGTGTTTTCCATTTGGCCATGAAGAGCAAAAATGGCCACCCCAAAATGGAATTATTTATAAAAATCATAAGAACTAGAATGCTGAAGAAGCTATCTGTATTCTTTGGAGCTCGTTTAGAAAAATGTATGGAAAAATGTCATTGGGTTACATACTTAGGTTTAATATCAGCAAACTGGCAATTATTCCTGTCATCCAAAGATCATCTAAAGGATTTTATCAAAATGCAAAACAGCCAAGATTTTCTTTGCTTAATATAGTTGATGTCGTTGGCAGAAGAAAAAGTCCTGAGTAGCCTAGATGTTAAATGTTTCATTGGAACTTAGTATTTAGAATACTTGGGCAGCAGAAATTTGAAGTGAAACATTCACTACTGAAACAACTCCACTAGTTCAGCTAATACTAAAACCAAGTATTACTTCTTCAAATTGCATATCCAACAGTAGTACTTAGAAATAAATATATTAGGGGCGCCTGGGTGGCTCAGTGGGTTAAAGCCTCTGCCTTCGGCTCAGGTCATGATCCCAGTCCTGGGATTGAGCCCCGCATCAGGCTCTCTGCTCAGCGGGGAGCCTGCTTCCTGCTCTCTCTCTGTCTGCTTCTCTGCCTACTTGTGATCTCTGTCTCTCAAATAAATAAATAAAATCTTTAAAAAAATAAAAATAAAAAAATAAATATATTAATGAACTGGTAAATGGAAAGCAATCTTCACAATATTTTATGTAAATGAAAGTAAATATAAAGCAATCTTCGCAATATTCTATGTAATTATTAAATCATTATCGATTATATGGTAAATTAATATATTATCAAAATCTAATGCTTCATTTGGTTCAAGTGCCCATTTAGTAACACTTCTACAAAATGGTGGTCCCTAAACTTTCTATATATTGGAATCACAGGGCTTTAAACACTCTAGTCAGTATGCTTTGATTGGCAAAGGCCACCAGAAGCTCTAAAAGCTCCCTAGATTGTTCTAATGCTATGGAACATTGGTTCTGACTTTGGCTGACTTTGGTTCTGACACTGGAACCATCTGGTGTATTTAACAACATATGGGATGCCAAGGCTTCATTCTAGAAAGAATTAAATCAGAATTTCTGAGAGTGAGCCTAAGCATTGCTGTGTTTTTAGGTACTGCCCCCCACCCCCCAGTGATGCTAATATGGCACTAGAATTACTACTACAGAATATTGCCAAAGCAACTCTTTATCCTCCTAAATACATTAGCATAAAGTCCCATAAGGCTTAGCTTCCAAACTAATGCAAACCTGGCCTAATCTCAACTACTTTTAGCCGCATTGTGAGTGAGTGGGGTGCATGAAGACAGAAATTGGGTTATTTCTTGGAATAACACACTGAAATAGCACATGAACATTGGACAACCAGATTCCTGGGCCATGAACCTGTCCTCAGAATCTTCTTAAAGCAATTCTTCCTTAATTGCACTTTTCTGGAAGAAGCCAGAATTTGGTAAAAAGAGGAGGATTAAGTACTATGGAAGCGCCTGTTATAAGGAATCACTAAATTAAATCATGCCTCAGTGAACATCCATTCTAAACTCCTCAGTGATGTTGACAGTTCTTTACAGTACTCAAAAGCCACATTTAAGAAAAATATTATTATTAATATTAAATATGCTTCAGCTACTTTCTGTTCTTTTCATGACTCAAAAGAACAAACAACATCAGTCATTCATGTTGAAAATATCAATAATCATTTGTTTAATTTCAGAGAATAGTGCTGTCCCTTAGCAGGTATATGGGACACCTTGGGTGTTTTATTTTATTTTATTTTATTTTATTTTATTTTATTTTTTGTTTTTGTTTCGTTTTCTCAAGAGAGGAAGGCAGGGGGAAGGGGCAGAGAAAGAAGGAGAGAGAATCTTAAGCAGGTTCCATGCCCAGTGTGGAGCCTGACACAGAGTTCAATGTCATGACCCTCAAGACCTGAAATCATGACTTGAGCCAAATCAAGAGTCAGATGCTTAACACACTGAGTCACCCAGGTGCCCCCACCTCGGGTAGTTTTAAAATAAATCAGTGATATAAAAATGATCTCTTCAAAAGTCAATTGAGAATGGAGAATAACTTTGACCTGAGGACACTCAAACTGAAAGTGGGGGTTTTAGGTATGAAGTTAAGATAGACCAAGTGATTTAGTAGAAAGAACCTGGATTTGATATCAGAAAACGTAATCCTGTGTACTCTGAGCCACTTATATCTTGGGAAACTCACTTCAACTCTCTGAGCCTGTTTCTAGTCAAATGAGCCTAGTAATGCTGACATCAGTAACCTGGAATACATGATCTGTTAGGAGATCTTAAGGCCAGGAAATATGTACCGTACCTGAATAAGAATTATATATAAAAGCCTTAAATTGTGACTGAGGATGGAGAGGGTACAATTCAATTATGATGAATAATACTGGTAAATGTTTTCTTTTGTTTTAATGATGAAAACTAAGTTCAGAAAGCTTGAGTCATCTGAAGATGAAGCAGCAGCAACAGAATAGTCTGGGCAATGGAGAGGGGCCGGTCGGCACTGGGCAAGTCAGGGAGGCTGTGGGTATGAGTCAGGGGGGTTGGAGAAGCCTGGGGTAGATGTCTGAGCAGGGCTGAATGCTCAGAAATGGAAGGGAAACTGACGACTATTACTAAGTAAGTGCAACTCAAGGGCCATTGGGCTGGAGCAAACCAAAATGATCATACCTCTTCAGTGACTCAAAGATGAAACTTTCAGGTGTAGGGTAAAGCAGTTTTACAAATAGACTATTTGGCTTAGGGAGAGAAAGAAAAAAAAGCATTTCAAGGATGAAGGAAGTTGTATGGTCATGGACCAGCTGGCTGGTTAGTAAAACCTAAAGGGCAAATTTGAGTTTATTGAATTAAATAAGAGAACCGAAATTATGTGCTTTTAACAGCCCTATAAAATTGGGGTCCATTAGGCTAGAGCCAAGAATAAACCATAAGGACAACTATATATATATATAGAGAGAGAGAGAGAGAGAGAGAGAGAGAGAGTTAGTTTGTTTTCTTTGTATATACATATATTTTTTTGTTTTGTTCAGACCAAAAGAGCATAGAAAGGATGCTCCTATTTGAGATAAATAGACAACAAAGAGAACTCATTCCTTTCTTCTTCCTTATCTTGAAAAAATAACCCTTCAACTGAAAGAGTAAAATGAACTCTGTGAGAACTAATTACAAACTTAGGTGAAGAATTTGCACGAAGATAACCTAGCTCTCTAAAGCTTAACTTCTCTTACAAAAATTATATCTCAGCAAGGAGAGTTTGCAAATAAGGACTTTCATCTCGAATCAGCACAAAGACCAGAGATGGACAGGTAGAGTTCCAATTTTCAAAAAAGCAGCGCTTAGATTCCTGAAATTAAGACAAAGGGCTTTTTACACATCCTGAGAAAAATCAATAAACCTATTCTTACAGTAATATCTAGGCATTTAGAAAAGTCAGAAATCCAGAAGTTAACAAGAATTCACTAAGTAGTCATTTCCTTTTTTTGACAATGTTGCTATGCCAGTAGAGCAAGGACATCTCATAGACAACACATTTGTATCTGGGAGGAAGACATTGCTTTTTCCTAATCCCTTGGTCTGGGTATGGGTGGGTAACTTTTTCTAATTTCTACAATGATGCCAAGCACACATGCACTTTAGCTGCTGCTCTGGAACAAGAAAAGAAGATATGACTAAGTAACACGTGAGTCCTCATTGATGAGAATATTCATCAACAGCGTGCTAATTCCGTGTTATTTGGCAGTGGGAAGTGCCTCAGAATGAGAACTTGAAAGATGGCATGGCATACAGACCAAATTTGCAGAAGACATATAATTGGGAGGTAGAATTACTCAATGAATTACATCAGTGATATTCAGCATGTCAACGAGCTAAAAGAAGAGGCATGACAGCACAATCCAACTTAATAGAATCATGTTAAGGGAGGAACACCAACTAGAATGCGTGTGGGTTGGGAAGGTGTGTTTCCGAGTAGTCATGAAAAAGCCTTGACTACTTCAGAGTTTTAGGAGTAATCCAGGAGTCATTAGGGTAATACTGTTGCTCTAATAGCTCACAGGATTTACTTGAGGGAATACAGTAATTAGAACAAAGCCATTCAACATCTTTTTACTCTGTTATTTAGATGAAACCTTGAGTTTATTATTGGGGTCAGATTTTAAGAGGGACAATGGCAAAGGAAACTGCTTTCTACGAGCTTTTCAGAAAGGATGCAGAAAAGCTGATGGATTTGGTTCCAGACAACCTGTTCCAGACAAACTGGAGAACTTTTCTGTGCAGTCAAGGTGCCAGATGCTTCCTGGAAGACACCACGGGTCAAAGTTGCAATCTTGGAGGCCTTTTGTAGAGGGGGCTTTTGCAAGGGGAAGATGTTATCCAAAAGCAGATTCTAGATCAATTGAAAGCAAAACTGGGGGTGAAGGGAAACAAATGACAATGGGTACTGTCACCTTTGAAGAGTTCTAGATCCTGGTTGCCCATTATGATCATCTGGGAAGAGATTTTAAAGGCTGCTGCTTAGATTCTAGCCCTAGAGATTCTGATTTATTGGTCTGGTGTGGGGCCCTCATTGAAAATATTTTATCAAAGTCCCTCTGCTGATTTACTGTTCTAGGTTGGAAAATCGCTGCCCTAGATGACTACTTGTTGAGAAGTTAAATAAATCAAACCAAATGCTTTTTCTAAAGTGCCTTCCAAATTCGAGAAGACCAATGGAAATAAACACTTCTGGATTACTTTCTTTCTACAGCCAGGCACTTTCACAATTAATTCTCTCTAATTGAATTAATACACGTAAATCCCTTAGCACAGTGTCCGGCATGTAGTAACTCTCAAATATTAGTTATTTTTATTGTACAACCATTCAGCGGAGGTACTGTATCTCTACATTACTGATAAGGAAACTGAGACACTGCAGTTAGTTTTCCAAGGCCTCTAGTAATAAATCGCAAATAAGGATTTAAAGCAGATTAAAGCCAGGTCTAAATTAGAGAGCCCTTTCTCCTCTGCTCCACAGGTCACCTTTAAAACTTCAGGAAATTTATGCAAATCAGTGGTTTACCTGAGTGAACATTTTAAAAAATTTAATGAAACCACTTCCTGTTGAACTGTTTGTAAGGAATCTCTCTTCAAATGCATTTTTTTTTAAAGGATAAGCATAAAAGTAGACACCCACATTTTTCCTAATGTGGCCTAATGTGGAAGTTCCTGAGAACCTCTGATGACAGGGGAAATGGATGGAGGTGGCCTTTTAGAACCCAACAAAGCACTTTGAAGCAAAACCAGGAAAAACTGCTATCTGGTAAAACATCTCCGATTCTATTGAATGGGTAAACATCACTTTTGTACCCCTAGGTCTGGCAGGTTTGATTACAGGCTAACACGGAGAGAGGCAAAAAGTCAGGCCTCAGGTGATGGCCTGGTCATATGGGACACCTTCCCGGAGTCAAGATGGACCAGGCTGCGTGCAGTGGCTGCTTCAAGAAAAGAGAGGAAACTTCTCCAAAGAGGTTGTGACTACTAAGGTTGCAAATCCTCCACCTGAAAAACTTTGAGGGATCAGAGGTCTCTCTCCTCTCCCTCCTCCTCCCTCACCCTCCTCCCTACACGGGCCTAGGAGGTAAGGTAAAAGAAATTTCTTCTTGAAAGCCGAGAACATCAAACGCTCTGTCCCAGATCCCTTTACCTTTGATGATTTAAAATCGGTTGAGTTTGCAGGGTTCGGTGCTTTAGGATTTAGAGATCTCGTCAGTGCAGTTAAGGGGAGAACTGCTTCTAAGTAGGTGATTTCCTCCCTTCTCTCTGAGAGTAAAATCGAACGCAGGAAAAAAGGAGGAGTAACGACTGTGGAGAAGGGGAGGGGAGTGGGCAACAGACCCGGGAGCAAGGTTTCCTCGATTTCCTTCACCAGACTGTGCAGAAGCATCAGCTCCTCCCCCCGGGCCTCCAAAAGTATCGTTCAGAGTCAAACCCGAAGCGTGTGGGTCACTTGGAAACTAAAGGGACCCGGAGCCAAAGAGGCCTGGCAAGGCAGGGGTGTGTGGAGGGGAAGGGTGCGCGGGGCCCCAGTGGAGGGGAAGGCCGAACGCAGCGGGGAGCCGGGAGTCTCCCGAGAGGAGGTGGGGAGAAGGCGGGGCGGGCCGGAGGTCGGGGTCCGGCGTGGATTCGGGGGTCCCCGTTTCCCCCTCCCCATTCTCGCCTCCCCGGGCTCTGGTGACGTTGCGGTTTCCTCCTCCCTCCACCGAGCCTCAGCGCTGGCCGCGTCCCGCCCTCCTCCCCTTCGCCCACACCCCACACCCACCCGTCCGCCCGCCCGCCCAGCTCGCAGTAGCGCCGCCCGAGGCTGCAGCGGCGCATCCCGTGGCGCGGCGCCCACCGGCACCCTAGGCGCGGCGGGCGCGCTGAGGGCTCGGCTCTGAGGGCGCCGCGGGCCCGGGCGCCCTGGGGTGAGGGGGCCGGGAGGGGGCTCCGGAGCCTGGGCCGAAGCTGGGGAGACGACGCCCGAGAGGACGAAGCCGCGGCGAGGAGCGGTAAGCGGAGGGGCGCGCGCGGCGGGCGCCGTTCTGGGCCCCGCGCGGCGCAACTTTCTTCCGGGGTCTCGGGCGGGTCCCCGGGCGCCAGCGGCAGAAGGAGAGCCACGTCCCCTGCAGGGCGCGGAGCGCTGCGGGCTGCTTGCCCGGGCCCGGCGCGGCTGGGCTGCTGGAGGGCGCTCGAGGCTTAGAGCCCGAGCCCTGGGCTTGCCGGGTCCGGGCAGCTCCTAGCCCCTTCCCACCCCTGGAGCGCCCGGCGCGGAGTCGGCGCACCGTGAGGTCCCGGACACCGCTTTCGGCGCCGAGCTTCCCCGGCCCGCCCGCGGGGCTCCCGACCCCTCTGACCCGTCGGCCGGCACAGCCTCGCGCCCTTCTTCCCGGGCGTGCCCCGCTGGTCGGGGAGGGGGTGGTGATGGTCTTGCGTGCGGACCCCTCGGTGCGCGGGCAGCCCTTCCGTGCGGCTGCGGAAGCGGGGAAAGCCCGTCCCGAGCCTCCCCCGATGCCGGATTCCAGCGCCGCTTGGCTCCGCCGACGCTCGGAGAGACTGCGGGTAAAGCTCTCTCGCAGCAGCTCCTGGTGGTGGTGGTGGGACGCTTGACTCACAGGCTGGGAAGCTCTGTAAGCAATGCCACATGGGCTCGAGATCTGTCGCGGCTGCAATCTGAGCTAAGTTTGTGACCCGGGGACTTTCTCGTTTTCATCGCTCATTTGAGGCGGCGGCCTCCGCTTAGGCTGGCTGCCGCTGGAGCTTGAAACCAAATCCGCTGCTTAAACGCAGGAGCCTCATTTACCTGGAATTCCTTCGGTCGGGAAACGACACTGAGTTCCTAGGGATCTTCGTGTAGTAAAGTTCTTTACATTTTCTTTCGTTCGACCTGGTTAATGAGACATTAAATGTGAGGATCGACGTTCTCACTTAGAAATCTTTTCAAAACAGGCTTTTCAGTATTTTTGACAGAATTTAATCTTTCAGGAATTCCCTTTTCTTCAGCTTTTTAAAAATTTTCTCAATAAATGATAACTTCTGAAATGATGTATGTGCCATATTTGGTAGAATATTCAGACAGTACTACCAAAATGGGATCACAAAAATGTAATGACCTTGGAAGAATAGAGTATGGGATGATCTAAATATTTGTCATGTGTTAACTTTTTTCTTTTAAGGTCACCCTATGGGCCTAAGCCCTTTTCTGAAGTGTGTAGGTTAGAAGTATTTCAGTAAAAATGAGAAAGGGTGAAATTTAATGCCTCCATCATCTACTGACCCGGCTGTGTGGGTACAGCAAAAAATGCAAGACAGTGCTGGTAACTGAGGAGATATGCAGAGGTATGTAAGAAACTGCCCTAGTTCTCCTGGCGTTGTCAAAGTAGGATGGGAGAAAACATAAAGAAGCAGCACCTGAGAGTTTGAGCCTGGGACGTGTCATTTTCCATTGATTGGTATATCCTGTCAGTGTCAGTTTCAACAATTTTTGGTTAATAAAGACAGTGGCCTGCGAAGTACATTTTTACATTCAGGTTAGTAACTACTTATAGTACAGTCATCTCTGAGGTTAGGGGCCTCGTGTGAGAAGACACTGGTAGGAAATCAGCTAGGCTGGCCACATGAGGTCAGGACCATTATGGTGACTAACATTTGTGTGAGTATCAACTTTAGTATTTATAAAATGAGTTCACAAATTAGCTAATACATGTTTTCAGTGAGATCTGTGGTCTGGCTAGTCCAGGTAATCTTGCACTGCTGCCTGGAGGGACGTGGTGGTCATCCGTAAAGTTCTTAACTTCACAGATGTCCTACCTTCCCCAGTGCTTCTTTTTAAAGATTATTTAATCTCTGAAAAAGTGTTTTATGATTATAGGTGAAAGTGCATTCTGCAATTATGTAATAAAGTACTTATACATAATTTCATGTTCTTCGTGGTAGATTATTTTGGTATTGATTTGTACTGCCTCAGATTCACACTGTGTTATGTGAAAGAAATTACATTATTCCCATTCAGTATTATGATTGCAGCAAATGGTTGGAAAGGAATAAGGATAAAATATTTAAGTTTGGGTTTTAATATATCATATTAATATATTCGTATATCATAAAATATATAATTTAATATACATATATGTCATGCAGTATGTATACATAATATATATGTATATACTTACTAAAATATAGTAAGTATTTTTATCATTTTTCAGCCCCCCGCCCCTTCAAAAAAGAGAAATAGTGTTATTGTCTTGGATTGTGTTTGTGACAGGCCTTGGAGTGAGGAGCCCATGGTGGAGGGAACTTCAGCATCATAGTAGATATTTGTATTTCATTTACCGAGAGGGGCTGGACCTTTACTATTCTGAAGGAGTGGGTGAGGGACTCGATAAGGTTCGATGGGCAGCAGCCTTTTGAAAGAATGTGTCCAAGCAGAGGACAGGACAGTTCTTTTTACTGTTGCCTGAGGGGTTCTTCATCGTGGAATTACACTATCTTCCTCTAACTGACGGTCACCCAGTTAGCCAGCAGATGTTTGGATGACACAGTGAAATTCTCTAAACGTAGAATCAGTGCCTAACATGGGAGTTAGGCAAGTGTATAAGCCCAGACTACGGAAAAGAGAAAATGTTTTCCCATCAATTCACTGGGTGAGTTAGTGGCAGAATAGGAACTAGATATTAAAATCCCAGATTCCTGAGGCACTGATCCGTGCGTCCATCTGGTGACAGTGATAATTAGAGATGGATGAATTTCAGAGTGTTGCCAACACTAAAGCCTGATTCTAATAGAAAATTCCCTTTTAAAAATTGAACTCTGGGGACGTCTGGGTGGCTCAGTCCGTTAAACTGCTGTCTTCGGCTCAGGTCATGATTCCAAGTTCCTGGGATTGAGCCCAGAATTGGGCTCCCTGCTCCGCGGGGAGCCTGCTTTTCCCTATCCTGTTTCCCCTGCTTGTGTTCTCTGTCAAATAAACAAAATCTTTTTAAAAAATTAAACTCTGCATTAAGGGGATAACAGAGAGAGATCACAAGTAGGCGGAGAGGCAGGCAGAGAGAGAGAGGGAAGCAGGCTCCCTGCAGGGAGCCTAATGTGGGACTCTATCCCAGGACCCTGAGATCGTGACCTGAGCCAAAGGCAGCGGCTTAACCCACTGAGCCACCCAGGCGCCCCACGGGGATAATATTTTTAATTGAAATAGTTGTTCTTTAAAGAAAATCTTTCTGGGACACCTGGGTGCTCAGTCATTGGGCATCTGCCTTTGGCTTGGGTCTTGATCCCAGGGGCCTGGAATCGAGCCCTGAGTGGGACTCCCTGCTAGGTGAGAAGCCTGCTTTTCCCTCTCTCACTCCCCCTGGCTGGGTTCCCTCTCTTGCTATGTCTCTCTCTGTCAAATAAATAAATAAAACCTTAAAAAAAAAAAAAAGTCTTTTTGTTAGTGAATAAACTTAGTCCCATGTTCTGATCTGTCTACACTTAGTGTTTCACAACTTCTAGTCATACACAGAAAAGTGGTTTGGTTAGCTGTTGGTGGAGAAGTGTCACAGAAAAGATTCAGACTAGTAGAAAGTGTTATGGGTGGGGTAAAGAAGTGCCATTAGGTTTAATAAACTCTTGCTCACAAATTCATATGTTTAGACAATTGAAGGAAAGGAAAAGTCCCTGATAGATCATATGGCTACATGAATACTTGCATTTTAAAATCGCCTAGTACTGTGAAGTTTTTTTTCATATCTAGTATTTTCCTATTTTAGCCTATGGAAATGGAGAGTGATACAGAGCAGGTGTCTTATCCTCATTTTAGGGGTGTGGAAGTGCAAATACTGTGGAGGTAAGAGACTTGTCTGTCATTTTACAAATAATTAGTGGCCTCCCGTAAGTATGAGGTGAACCTACTTTTAATTCTACTTTTCTCCTTCATGACTTCAAGTTCATGTGATTAAAGACTCTTATATTTCATCTTCCTACAGATGTTGTATATTCTGCCTTTTACTACTCACTACTGACCAGGGACTGTCAGCTCCATCCAATGCTTATGTGCTTCCCAGACTGCTGTAAACTGGCTGTTTACAGACCCTCTTCCCACAGCTCCCTCTTCTTCCACTCTAGGCCTTGTAAGGATTCCATTGTGGGGCCTCTTCTAATTCCCAAATTCCTGCAGAGTCGTAGGCTCTTGGCTCAGTTCTCATTAGCTGCCTTAAGGTCTTGGGGTGCTTTACCAGTTGTGTGGCTTGCTTCTGCCTCTCCAGGCAAGCTCCAGCCTGTTGAGGGTGTGGAATCCAGATCCTCTTTCAGACGCCCAGAAGAGTATAAACCTGCAGGAGGCAGAGTGAGCCTTAGAAGAGCCTGTTGGAGATCACAAAGAAGAAAAGGGAATGATTTTCATTTGGCAAGAGAAGCAAAGACTGTTGAGGCCATCTGTTTATTTCTTGAATGGGGTAGTTTGTTCAGTCCTTAATTCAGGAGAACGCTATGAATTTTTAATGTGTATTGAGATTACCACTGGACTTCCTTCTAGTTGTTTGAGCTCCTTTGGGATATTCTGTAAGCATGAACTTGGTAAGTGTTGTCATCAAATGTTAGTAAAACAATTCCTGCAAGAACCGAATTTGCCTCTTCAGTAATATCTAGAAGCTATAAACATACTGATAATAAGTGTGGTTTGTTTTGACATTTTATATTTGGGAATGGTTATGGTTGTTAGATAAGTATGGTCCTGTTTTTAAAAATATAACAGAAGACATATATGCCATTAACTCTCCATGGCTTGTACGTGACATACGCAGCGTTGGTTATCTGTGCCCATCTGCTTTGTCCTAGACAGGGTCAGAGAGAGTTTGTGAATGTGCATATATTTCTGCATGCCAAAAAATTTTTTTGGTATTCTTTATGGAATTAATATTGCCTCTCTTCTCCCCAGTTAATATGAAAAAAAAAAAAAGGATAATCATAGTAAACTTCTGTGTGTGTGTTTAAATTAGCATACATTGCTCTTTTAGTAGAAATCAGATAGGTGCACAATCAGTGAAAGAGCTGTCATTGAAATCTTTCCGATTGAAATATTCATGGCATACACAGATGCCTGGGAGTTGTAAATTTGTATTGTTGATTAAATCAAGGCTTCTGCATTTTTCTCCCGTGTAACAAACTTAGCTACTAAGCCATACGCTCTTGATGCGTGCAGATGTTATACCACACCGAAGTTGAATCAGCATTTCATAACTCTTAAGAGGAATTTGTAAAGGAAATGGGCTTACCAAACTTGTGGGTCTATAATATTTTTATTGATGAAGTACACAGGCCATATACTGGCTTTACTGTTGGAGTCTCATGGCTAGTGCAGGAAAAATGGGGTTATTTGTTCGCAATTCATGAAGTGGGAGGTAACAAGCTTAGGTTGGTTATGTACGTTTCAGTGTATAATGTAGGAAGTATTCTGCACGTGTCGTGACGCTAGCAGGAATTACTGATTTCCAGACGTCACAGGTGACAGATGGACGCTTCCATTTAGAAGACTCCCTTAGAGTGAAGCAGGGAAAGGGTTATTGCATTGCTAAGGTTAGTTTGCATCCAGAAAGTTGCGTCAGTGACAAGAAACTCAAGAATTGCATGATAAAAATCACCAAGTAGTTTAAAAGTGTTTGCATGCCAAGGTGCACTCAACAGCCTGACAGGCCCGGTAGAGGAGCAGGGAAGATGGCCTGGCCGCCGACAGCCCTGCTTACGCTCTCTACATCACTGCCTGTCATTCTTCTTGAAGCAGCACGGTTTTAGTTGAGCCTACTGAGGTTAGACTGGAAATCATGGATCTCTAGAATTCCACAAATTCTGGTGAAGAACTCTTCTTGGGGCCTTGGCCGTTTACTGATAGCATTCTAGGAAGTACAAATGGGGCCAGACTCCCCAACCTTTTGGGTAATCAGGCTTGGGCCAGCTGCATTTTGGAATCACCTGCAGTGTTTACACTTCTCCCCTGGGGGGAATGGGCCTGGCAGGAAGGAAAAAGTAGCCTGAAAGGGAATGTTGAGCAGCTGTTTTCCACCGTCCCTGAAGAAAAAGTAGAGGAAATCGACTTAGAGCAAGCATCAAGAGGGATTTATGCTAAATACGGGGAAGTTTTTCTGAATGTTTTAACCTTTAGAATGGCTTTCTGAAGGAGGCCTCGGAGTTCTTCTGTGTTTAGAAAGGTTTAAGTGAGGCTGTCCTGGAGGGATGTTAGCGTCTGTCTTCTCGGGTTCTGATTTTATGACGTAGGCTCATCTGGATATGGAAATCTTAGGAATTAAAAAGGATTTAATTATATGAATATAGAAGAAATGGTCAGTTTTAGTGTTTGAAACTCAAGTTACCTTTATGGTTTCTGTTTATCATTTTTGTTATCAGAACAAAATATTTGCTCACAGGCTAAATACTGATTATGTGTAAAAATCCTTTAACCTTTTATTCAGGTACACATAATATCTGAAAATTCCTCCACTCTATACTTAATATTTTCTCCCCCAAGGTTGCTTTTCTCCACATTTCTTTTTTATTCTAGAAGACCTTAAAAAAAGGTTTTGGCACCAGACTATAGTATTCCATTTGGGCTTTTCAGTAATATCTTTTATGTTTTTCTGCTCCGTCTTTTATAGCATAACTAGACCGGCAGTAGTGGCCACAGGAACATATGGGGCATTCATCAGTCATGTGGTCAAAATACAGAGGTTGCCTATGTCAGAAAGAGTCTGGAAACTTGTCTCATTTACCAAACTTCTTATAGCAGTATTTATGGTTAAAAATTAATAATGGTATTTATGAAAATGGAAAGTGAACTTTGTTTCATTTTTGTTTAAGAAAACAATCCCCAAGAGAATTGAGGGTTTCAGGCCGGTGGTTCTGGTTTTTTCTCAATATTAAAAATTAGGCAGTACTTGAGGTGTAATTCTCTTAAAAGCAGGTTCATTTCGATACAACACAAAGTGTTGGAAAAACTGCTCTCAGCCAGTGTCTGAGGTTCAAGTAGTGTGATAGCAGTGCACAAGTAGTAGAACCTAGCAAAGTCAGTGTCTTAGGCTATTGGCGTTAGGTGTTTCAACTTAGTTTTACAGTACATGGTTTTAAAGCAGTTTTGAAATATTTTCACAATTACCTTTCTCAAAGGAAACCTTGATTCTCGGAGGCACTGAAAAACCTGCAGACTTATCTTAGGTAAGAGTGTCTTTGCTGGCCCCTTTGGTGGCAAGCTTAATTTCTTCTTTACCTCCTTTATCTTCACCTTAAATATTCCATGAGTTAGAAGCTATATCAGTTCTACTCAGGACCCAGTAGAAGTAGAGAGCAAAATAAGAATCTGTTAGGGTACCTGGCCGGCTAGCTAGAAGAACTAGTGACTCTTGATCTCAGAGTCTTGAGTTCGAGCCCCACAGTGGGTGTAGAGGTTACGTAACTAAATGAACATTTAAAAAAAATATTTTATAAAGATTTTATTTATTTATTTGACAGACAGAGACCACAAGTAGGCAGAGAGGCAGGTGGCGGGGTGGGGTGGTGGTGCGGTGAAGCAGGCTCCCTGCTGAGCAGAGAGCCCAATGTGGGACCCGATCCCAGGACCCTTAGATCATGCCTTGAGCTGAAGCGAGAGGCTTAACTCACTGAGCCACCCAGACTCCCCGAACATTTAAAAATTTTAAGCTCTGCCATTTCTTCTAAGGCAACAAACATTGTTCAGATTGGATTCATCATAAGTTAACCATGCACTATGTTACGGTTTTAAGGTTCTCACCATTAACATTTTTAGACTTACTGGGACTTGCATAGAATTATTCCATATTAAATTCAAATTAACAAATAGTGCTATGAGTATCTGCTGCAAGAACTTGGGAACTCTACAAATTCAATTTCATTTCTACTTGTTGAATTTCATCTTGCAAGTTTCAGGTTAAGTTGGACCACATTCAACATCACTTCTTGGGGAAGAAATGTGTGTTGTATTTATATTGCTAAATTGCCATAAAATGATAAATCCTATGCCTAAAGAAGGTGAATTGAGCTAGCAGTGTTAGGGCGGTTTCATAACAGATCCTTCTTTGTGTGCTTACACCTTTTTTTCTTGCTGGTGAAGCCACTGAAGTTTGGTTCAGTGATTTGCAAGTTTTAGAAAAGATAAATCTGTGTTACTTGAGAATGAATGCTTTGGTATATAACTTTTTCCAATGCACTTTTGAACCTGGAGAGTTAGATGAAAGAACATTATATTTCAGTGATAGAAATACTGAAAGGATTTTAGTCATTCAGCAAGTATTTGCCAGGTACTTCTGTGTTTGAAGGGACGTCTGTGTGGAGGTGAAGAGGGAAAGCATACAAAATAAATATGACATGGTTTCCAGCCTCGGGGAAGTATACAATCTGGTGGGAGAAGGATAACTGAGTATGAAACTTCATGAGAACAAGGAAGTGGGGACCAGACCCGAATGCATGCAGTAGAAGTGCAGGAAGGAGGAGATCCGTAGTAGGATTCCCCAGGCAGAGAACACCCAGCTGGGAGGGGTGAATGAACTGGGCCTCAGAGGACTTTATGCCAGAAAGGGGAAGGAAAAAAAGGCATCACAAGCAGGGCAGCTGAGCCAAGGCACAGGAAGCAGAAAGGGAGTGGCTGCTAGGTTGAGGAGAACTTGGGAAAACTGTGGGAATTCACTTCTCTCCTGCAACATTCTCTCTCCTTTCTTCCCTTCATTCTGGATCTGTTCCTTCACTGTTTTCCCCGAGTATTTCTGAAAGGTCTGATTGCATGTAATCAGCTGTGCATGCCACCATAGGAAACAGACCAAGACCCCTGCCTCGCAGACCCCTTCTAGCCCAGTGGGTAAGATTCACCTCCAATCCAGAGAGGACTGAAACCATAAAAATGAGAGAGGAATATAGCATACACCTTCAAGTAACTCGGTATGCGTGTAACTAGTACTAAATGCACACATTACTAAATGCATGTAAGGCTATAAATGTTTTTATGGACCCCTTTTTAGGCCCAGGTCAGGCACCACCTCCCCAGTCCATCTTTCTCCACCCCAGCTAGTTTGTCATTCTCATGCAAACATCCTTCGTTTTATTTTAGTGGTTTGGGTGAAAATTTCATTGCTTTTGCCATCTTATAAGATGGTGTCAGCACCTCCTTGGCTGGCATTGTTCCTGAATTCTCAAGGTCTATCGAACGGTCATATATGAGGCCACAGGGGAGACCACTTACGGATGAGTTGCAGGGAAGGCGTCATAAAGAATGTTGCATTCTTTGAGAAAGACGAGAGTTTGGGTGTGAACCATCATGGAGGGCAAACCCCGGGAAAGAATAACAGTGAGAATAAAAGTGTGAGTTGTGCTCAAGGAAGAGCAGGTAAGGGCAAAGGTAGAACTTTGTGTAGGGAGGAAATGAGTGATAAAGTGACAGGCAAGTGTTAGATTATGGAAGCTCTTGGGTGAGAAATTAATTTATTGTGAGAAATAGAGGCTTTCTCTCTCGGCTCTTCACGGTCTGTGACCTTGGGTAACTTAGTCAACCTACCTATGCCTCAGTTTCTTCATCTGTAAAAAGGGGATGATATTAATATCTACATTATGGGCCTGGTGAAGATTAAATGGGTTAATCCACGTGAGGTCCTTAACACAGTTCCTGGCACTTGGTAAGCGCTATGTATATTTATCGTTTATAGCAATAAGAATTATGATCTCTGCTTTAGAAATGAGAAAATTTAGGGCTAGGACTGTATTTGCTAGAGCTGCTGTAGCAAAGTGCCTCTAACTGTGTGGCTTAAACAATTCTAGAAGTTAGAATTCTTCTGCACCACAATTCTAGAGGCTAGAAGTCCAGGATCAAGGCTTGGATGGGGTTGGTTCCTTCTAAGGCCATGAAGGAGAGTCTATTCCATGCCTCTCTGCTAGCTTCCGCAGTGTCTGCCAATCTTTGGCATTCCTAGGCTTGGCAATATTTCACCCTGATCTCTACCTTCATCATCCCATGGCATTCTCCCTGTGTGTCTCTTTGTCTCCGAATGTTCTCTTTTTAGAAACATACCATATTGGGTTAGGGACCCATCCTACTCCAATATGAGTTTTTCTTTATTAATTATATCTGCAACAACCCTGCTTCTAAGTAAGGTCACATTCTGAGATGTGGGTGATTCGGACTTCTACATGATGAATTTTTACGAGACACAGTTCAACCTGTAACAGACTCGAAGTCAGACCTTTTGAGTCTACCACACTATGACCACGGTGTGCCAGAAGGATTGTGGAAAAGGGGAGGAATCTGTAGGTCTGTATGAGAAACCGTTAAGGAGCTCTCGTTGGTTCTTCTGTCTCCTGTTTGCCTGGACCCGCACCATTCCCTGAACGGCTGCAGTGACGGACGTGTCACAGAGAGCCCTGAGATATCAGTGTATCCCTGTCTCCTGAGGGATCTTTTCATTTCTTTCTTCTTTCCAGAATAGCAATCTTTTGCTTCTTTCCATTTGGAGATTGGAGATAAAGGTATTCAGAGAAGTTTAGGGATATTTTTACTTGCAGTGGATAATTTCAGTCTTCTCTGTAAATTTGGATGATAGATCACTGTCCAGAGTACAGGTGATAAAGGAAGAATTGAATACTTTTGGAAAGAGGTAAAAATCCAAAGTATCAACAGTAACGGTTTTACTGAAGAGTCGATTGAAGGTGAGTAAGCGGGTCAATAGGCTGAGGTCAGATAGAAGTTGAGGTAGGAGAAGAGTAAATGAAACAAGTTGGGATTGGGAGGGAGACAAACCATAAGTGACTCTTAATCTCACAAAACAAACTGAGGGTTGCTGGGCACAGGGGGGTTGGGAGAGGGGGGCGGTTGTGGACATTGGGTAGGGTATGTGCTATGGTGAGTGCTGTGAAGTTTGTAAACGTGGAGATTCACAGACCTGTACCCCTGGGGGGAAAAATATATATATATGTTTATAAAAAATAAAATTATTTAAAAAAAAAAAAAGAAGTTGAGGCCTCTCAGGTTTATTGTTGGAATCGAGGTGGCATGGGCAAGTATGGTTGAGGTTTCTAAGTCACTGAGGACATTAGAAATATCCCCAAGCAATAGAAATTGCCTGTGATGGTTAAAAAGAGTACGTCCACAAGTGAAGATTTCAAGTGGCAAATGTACCAGGAGAGTTACTGGGAGAACCAACGGGTGGCCCCAGGAATCAAAAAGGCTCGCTTTACCTCCCTTGTGGGTTGGAAAGAATGAGGTTTGGCCTCCCAGAGAGCACAGCAGAGCATAGGGTGTCACTGAAAGAATCAAAGTTTCTTTATAAAATCTTTAATTTGGAAGGAGCCTAAGTGACACCTGGTTCCCTACCTCATTTAACTCAGGTGGTCCTCTTACCTCCACATTCATTTAGGACAATACACGAGAAGGAAGTTTAGAAAATAAGCTTAGCACAAAAGGAGTTTTCTCCAGCATCCAGCTCCATGAAGAGAATGCCATCAAGTTTGAACAAAAGAAATAACTAGGTGGAATCTGCTTGTGAGCAGAGGTTGGGTGAGATGGGTAGGTGGAGATGAGAAGTGTAGGCCTAGATTAGGAGATGCAGAGAACAGGCTACCATTCCCAGAGCAGGATGCTACAGACAGTGCAACATAGAGACCTTTGATTCACCAAGACATCCAGTGAAGCATGCATGACCTTGGACATACAGACACAAACAGTAAATATCTAGCCATGTTTCAGGCTCTGACTTGGGGTGTTTTTGTCAGGACACTTTTTTTTTCGGCCTGCAGATCTGTGGCCAGGAGTTACTCTTCTGTTCTGCATGGTGATCATAGTTTCCAGCAGTCTAGTAAAGCTTTTCTTTAGATTGTTTCCTGGCTAGTAACACTTTATAGATCTATAAAAACTCACCATAATAAGATATTTAGCGCAAAATAATAGGAGTAGAATAGGTGTATGAAAAATAATTCATTAGAGAGCATCCAGATTCTTTTGAATTCCTGGCTAAAAGAAATGTTATCAGTCCAGGAATTCTTTTTTTTAAATTTACAAATAGCACTAATAAAGCCCTTATACCAAACCATTAAATAATAATCTTTGGGAATACAGTTGAAAGTGAGGACATGAATCACTCTAAATTTCGAAACAGAACTTTAATAAATGTCTTAGCACCAGACAACCAACCATCCAGCAGAAGGAGAGGCCTGGCTGGTCTGGGCAGGAATAGTGGGAAAAGTGGCGGAATGTCTAATCCAGTGTGAAATGGGCTGAAACTTCTGTGGTGGCCTTTAGAGAAAGATCTAGAGAAAAACCCATGAAAACCATCTATGGACTGTGGGAAACAAAATAGGATACTCAGGACGTGGAGTGTGATCTGAGGTGAGCCAGGCACATTAACAAGGAAGTGGCAAGACTTGGGGGGCACAGCAAGCCCCCTGCAGCCTGGGGCAGATACGGGGAGAGCTTTGTGTCTGAGGGAGGGTTGGGAAGGCATTAGGTATGGTGGCGGCTGTCAGTAAAGTGTAACCTTGAAAGGATCAAACATTGTAGTCCATTTTACCTCCAAATGGTTTGTCTGGTACACAGAGATTTTAATTGCTTCTTTTTATGTAATTATAGTAATATAGCTATATAATTATGTGTATTGTTATCTCTGAGTTTTTAAAGGTTAACATCTTGACACATTAGTGAATCCATTCAGTAGATAAACTCTGCATGTTTATTAAGTGTTGTGCACTCTTCTAGATGTTGGGGATATAGCAGAAAGCAAAGTGCCCTCATGGAGCTTGCTTTCTAGAAGCGGCAGCCAGGTAGACAAGAGAAATAATAAATTATGTAGTAGATTAGAAGGTTATAAGTATTATGAAGAAAAGTAAAACCTGGAAGGGAGTTAGGGAATGGTGATGATTGATTTAAATAATATGGTAACAGCCAGCCTTGCTGGGGAAGTCACATTTGAACAAAAACTTAAAGGAAGCAAGAGAGCAAGCCACGTAGGTGTCTGGGGGTTCGCATTCTCGGCAGAAAGAACACAGGCACTGAGGAGGGGTGCGGAGGAGTGAGCGCGCCCCATGAATACAAGGAGAGCAGGGAGGCCACATGGCTAGAATGTGAAAAGAGTGAGTTGGAGGTCAAGAAAGCAGAGAGGCAACGTGGGCAGGCCATGTAGTACCTTAAGAGTAATTATAAGCACTTTGGTTCTTGCTCTGAATGATGGGAAGCTACTGAAGGATATTTTATTTTATTTTATTTTATTTTACTTTAGTTATTTTTAAAGATTTTATTTATTGGACAGAGAGAGAGAGAGCAGGCAAGCATATGCAGGGGGAGCGGGAAAGGGAGAATGAGACTCGATCCCAGGACCTTGGGATCACGACCTGAACCAAAAGCAGCTGCTTAACCAGCTGAGCCACCCAGGCACTCAACTGAAGGATTTTAAACAGAACAGTGACATAACCTGAATTGTAATTGAACAAGGATGGCTCCGACTCCTGTGTTGAGAACAGGCCATTGGGAGGTAAGGGTGAAGGCAGGCAGATTAGCTTGGAACCTTTTGCAGTAATTCCGGCAAGACATGGCATGGCTTAGGTGTTGTGGCAGTGGTGAAAGCGTCTGGATTCTGGATGTATTTTGAGGGTGGAGTCAATAGAATTGGCTGATGGTTTAGACATGGAGACAGCGTGGGTAAGGGAAGGAGGGGGAGTTTGGGCCTCAGTTGCTGACAGAGTTGATTGCCAGTAACTGAGACGGGCAAGCCCTGAGAAGACAGTGCCTGTGTCTTTCAGTTAATTACATGTATGTATCATTGTTTTACAAACCAAAGCTGTGGTATTCTGAGTTTTGATTATGATTCATAAGAGGACGTTTGGAAAGTACTCAGGGATTTTGGTGCCAAAGAACTATGATCTGTGAGACAAAAATGAGAATTGAAAAAAGTGCATATAAAAATGTTTGAGAATGTTAAAGGCAGCAAAAAAGTTAAATGTTGTCATTGGTGAGTATTTGAAGACTAGAAAAATGGAAGAATGCTTGAATATAAATAAGGAATGAAAAAGATCTTCATTATAGAGAGAAAAGCATCACTCTCCAAAATATACTCCGTATACATACTCATGAATGTATATATACACTCATCCAATACATGAAATTTTTATTTTGATTGAATAAGCTGGAATTGAAGGTTTAATGCCAGCAAATTACTTTCCCATGAAACTCTTTTAGGCCTTTTGCCTAACATCTATGTGTTTCATTTTTTTGGATAATAACCTACAACTTTGAGACCATCTCTAAGTCTCATACTGTATATTTTGCTCTGTCCTTTGCTTCAACAGCAGGATCCTTGGACAGAATCATTCTTCTGGGGATAAATCCTAGAAAAATAGCAAAAGTTGAGCACCAAAAAAAGATTTGGTGAATAGTATCCCAGTACTCTCTAATGGGGCCAATTGTATGGCAAGACTCGCACTTCTAATAAGAATTTACATGACTGGACTGAAAAGAAGACTGGGGAGGGGGTTCCCCAAGACCACTGCCAGACCCAGTGATCCACTAGAAGCCACTCACAAAAAGGTATTTTAATCATGAATAAATATGGTTTGACACAGCCAAGGATACAGATTAAAACCAGCAAAGGAGGGCGCCTGGGTGGCTCAGTGGGTTAAAGCCTCTGCCTTTGGCTCAGGTCATGATCTCAGGGTCCTGGGATCGAGTCCCATATCCAGCTCTCTGGTCAGCAGGGAACCTGCTTCCCTCTCTCTCTGCCTGCCTCTCTGCCTGCTTGTGATCTCTCTCTGTCAAATAAATAAATAAATAAATAAATAATCTTTTAAAAAAATCAGCAAAGGGAAAAGGTATGTGGGGCAGAGTTCAGGAGAAACCAGGCACAGGCTTCCGGTCTCCTCTCTTTGTGGAGTGGCACGCCTGATCACAGTATGCGACAACATGTGCCAAGTGTTGCCAGCCAGGGGAGCTCACCCCAGCCTTGGTGTCCAGGGCTTTTACTGGGCTCCATTCGTGTAGGCATGCAGCACCCACATGACTGACTTTAGCTATTCTGAGTCTAGCCCCTCAGAGCAAAGATAGGAGTTTGTCATCAGTCACACTGTTAGTATAAACCATCTGGTCATGCTGGTACTACCCAGCCTGAGGCCGCAAGTACACAAACAAACTTGAATCTGGTAGAATAGAACAGGCCTTTTTTAGAAATTTTGCAGGGTTTGAGTGGTGGGCCTACCATTTCCTGCATAGGGTGGTTAGCATGGTAGGACCTTGAGGATGGTATTCGTGTTTCCTAGAGTCATTATCAGAGGCTAACCCTATAGGACCAGATCCTGGAGGAGAATGATATCAGGATGTACCCCAAATATACATAGATTTAGCTAAATTCATAAATGAATGACACTGAGTAGATTACAAAGGAGAGGTTAAGTGTTTTACAGTACGTAGCCTGAGAATCTGTAATTGATGTCATGGCTCATTCCATGGAGGTTTGCAGATACTGGGCTAGAGGAACAGGGGACCTGACCTACAAGGACATGTGGTGTTGACTGAAATCAGGAAAGAGACGGAAAGGAAGAAAGGGAGCCTTCAAGTTGACCCTGCAGCAGAGGAATTGGTTCATTCTAGTCTGGAGGCGGAGAAGTCCTCTGATCTGCGCTCTGCAGGCTGGAGGCCAGGAAAGGTGTCGGTGTAACACCAATCCAAGGGCAGAAGAAGACTGATGGCCCAGCTCTGGCCAGGGGGGCAGGCAGGCAGAGAGTGTGGATAGAGTGAGTGCGCATGAATAAGAATGAATTCCCCCCATCTTTCCTTCTGTTCAGACCCTCAGTAGGTTGAATAAGGCTCACCCACATCAAAGAGAACAGTCCCCTTTACTCTTATTTAGTCTGCTGATTCAAATGCTAGCCTCTTAATGGCACCACTTGCTGGAGACACACCTAGAAGTAAAGTTTAGCAGATATCTGGGTGCCCATAGCCCGCCAAATGGACATATAAAATTAGCTATCACAACTGGTAAGAAAGAAAAATTAAAGGGGGGAGAGTTGGTTATAGAATTACAGGTAGTTTTATCTACAAATTCTAGGAGTTACATTACCAACTGAAAGTTAATGTGTATTGCCTTTTAGGGGAAGTAGAAAAAGTACTTCAGTCAAACATCAGATTTTTTTAAGTTACATTTAGATTCAAAGTGTTTTTTTTTTTTTTTCATTTAAATTTTGTCAAGACTGGTGTTTCTATATGTAGGATGATTTTTTTTTTTTCTTTTAAAGATTTTATTTGTTTATTTGACAGAGACACAGCGAGGGAGGGAACACAAGCAGGGGGAGTGGGAGAGGGAGAAGCAGGCTTCCCGCTGAGCAGGGAGCCTGATATGGGGCTCGATCCCAGGACCCTGGGATCTTGACTCCAGCTGAAGGCAGATGCCCAACCACAGAGCCACCTAGGCGCCCCTGTAGGATGTTTTTCTGACTATAAACACATATGTGTCATTATGGTATATCAGAAAACTTTATCTCTCTATATAAATATTGGTTGATGAAGAAATAGATTGAAGACTTCTTTTCTTTTTCAGATGTGTTCAGTTACTTGCAATACGTAGCCTGAAAGTTATAAATGTGCCGTTGAGAAGGAAGAAGGAGAAACCTCTTGGCTGCAGATACTTTGTATTTGTGAAAATTATTTGATATTTTTAGGCTCCCGATGACTCTCTGCTAGGTTCTGAACACACAATGCATTGTACCTATTTTAAAAATAACATTGTGCGTGTGATAGTTTAGTGAGCGCTTCCGCCTGGTGTCATGGCACACTTCCTCTCCATTGGACTGACCTTGGTTTCTCTGAGAAGAGGATGACTGCTAGTACTTACTGAGCACCTTCTAAGTCCTAGACACCCTTTTAATGTTTTAGGTGTATCAGCAAATTGAAGAGCACAGAAACCCTATCAGGAAGGTATTATTTTATCCAGTCTACTTAGGGAAAACAGGCACCTCGCTAAGGCTGTGGTGGCACTGGGATTCAGACCTTGGAAGTCTGGCTCCAGCCTGTGGCCTCAGCCACTAATCATGTTCTGAGGTGAACAGTGATGACTAGCATTTTTGGGGAAGTCTTAACCAGAAGGTGTTAAGTGCTGTATAAGTGTTATCTCATTTAATCTCCCAACCGTTATATGAGATGAATACTATTTTCATCTTCATTGGAAATGAGGGACTGGGTTTCGATAGTTGGCTTGTCTAAAGTCACAGAGAGGTAACAAAAGCCACTCTGATCCCCCCACGAGCTCTCTTAGCCACGTCACCGGTCTGCCCTTGTCGATCTATGGCAGGAAGAAAAATTGTGCTTTAGTTTTCATGATTATTTATGGTTTTGTTTAACTGTTGTTTGAAATTATATGAAGTTATATTTAGCCACTAGCTTCATTCTCTTTATCTTCTTTTCTATGCTTTATATTTTTAGCCAGTAATACCAGAAAAGTGTTTTCATGGTTAAAGCTATTGCTGAGAAAGCCATAGCTGGTTTTGTAGAACCTTCCAGAGAATTTGTGGTTACTTACTGTTTAGAAGAATTGT
Source organism: Lontra canadensis (assembly GCF_010015895.1). NCBI lineage: Eukaryota > Metazoa > Chordata > Mammalia > Carnivora > Mustelidae > Lontra > Lontra canadensis. The sequence goes on from NW_022631169.1 coordinate 2,025,975, forward strand.
GAGGAAAAAAAAATTGTTAATTTTCTTTTGGGGCCAACTATAGTCAGTTAAATAAATTACGTTAGACTAAGGGAGAATTCCTAATCATTTTTATTGTCAGAATAATACAAGTTCTAAAGTTTAAAATGAACCAACTCAGGGGCTTGTGAATGGCTCAGTTGATTGAGTGGCTGACCCTTGATTTTGGCTCAGGTTGTGATCTTATGGTCATGGGATTGACCAGTGTGGGGCTCCGCTCCTGATGGGGAGTCTGCTTGGGATTCTCTCCCTCTGTTCCTCTTCCTGCTCATGTTCCCACAAATGTGCACCCTCTCTCAAATAAATAAATCCTTAAAAAAAAACAAACCCTGAGAAAAATCATTTTCTTAGATTTTTATCTTATAATTGTTAAGAGCAGAGCATAATTTTTCTTGTTTACTTTTTATCACTATGCCTAGCAGGGTTCCTATATTTAATAGCTTCTCAATAAATAGCTGAATTAATTAATTAATATTTACAAGAAATTCTTACCCCTGACATGGATGGGAAATTGATCCTCCAGCTCTGGAAAACAATGCATTGGAAAACTTAATGTGCATAAATTACTACTTTTTTAGGGACACCTGAGTGGCTCACTTGGTTAAGCGTCTACCTTGAGCTCAAGTCATGATCCTAGAACCCTGGGATGGAGTCCCATATCAGGCTCCTTGCTCAACAGGAATCCTGCTTCTCCCTCTGCCTGCAGCTCCCCCTACTTGTGCGCTCTCTCTCTCTCTCTCTCTCTGACAAATAAATTTTAAAAACCTTGTAAAAAATTACTACTTTTTAAAAGCTTTGGAATACCAAAAAGAAATACACTTAATTATATTGAACATTATATTATCTGAAAATAGTATCAGAATAAAAAATTTCTTAACCATTTTATTTACTTATGTATTATTTTAAAGTATTTTATTTATTTGACAGAGAGAGAGAGCATAAGCCAGGGAGAGGAGCAAAGCGAGAGGGAGAAGCAGGCTCTCTGCTGAGCAGGGAGCCAGATGCAGGATGTGGGACTCAATCCCAAGATCCAGGATCATGACCTGAGCTGAAGGCAGATGGTTAACCAACTGAGCCACCCAGGCACCCCCCAGAATTTTTTTTTTTAAGGATTTTACTTATTTACTTGAGAGAGAGCAAGGGAGAGAGAGAGAGAGAGAGAACATAGAGGGAGAGGGAGAAGCAGAGTCCCTGCTGAGCAGGGAGCCCAATGTGGGGCTTGATCGTAAGACCCTGAGATCATGACCTGAGCCAAAGGCAGACACTTAACTGACTGAGCCACCCAGGTGCCCCCAGAATTAAAAAAATTGAAAATACTTGAGCATATTGTATTCTAACACCATCATTAAGAAGATCAATTAAAATTGTAATAAAGAGGTACCAATTAGAAGGTGTTCAATTGTTAGACTGCTAGGTAAACTAGTATTTACTTAGAGCTTAGAAAGTATAACCAACCATTTCATTTTTCTCATTTAGACTTTTTATAGGTAAAATTAGCTGCTTCATTGATCTCTTCGGTGACTTTGTAGCTTCTCCTCCTCACCTCTACCCTGCTTTCTCTTTGCCTCCATGAAAGAACAGATTTTACTTCCTTCCTATTTTCTGTAAGACAGTCACACTCTCAAAAAGTGGATCTTATTTTTTTTTTAGGTAATACCTTCATTTATTTTTTTTTAAAAAGTAACGTCTGTGCCCAACATGGGGCTTGAACTCATGATCTCAAGATCAAGAGTCGCATGCTCTACTGACTAAGCGACACAGGCTCCCCCAAAGCTGGATCTTAATGGTTCTTAGTTTTGTAGTAATGCACACCAGGCAGAGCTCTACCACGAAATGATGCCTTCAGTTTGATAGCCACTAAATTACTTACTCAAGTAGTCCTCTGGTGAATGGGAGATGGAGCCTTCATTTTAAACATAACTTAGGTTAACCATTCTTCTCATAGAAGGAAGTTATATAGTGTTCATTGTTGGTCTAGAAAGAAGTGAGCTTCAGATGACATTGTCAGAAAATGTGTTATTTTCACAAAAAACTTTCCCAGGAACAATATAGAAATGGTCTTGGGCTGCACAGAGCTGCACTTAACTTACAAACCTAACTTAAAGTTTCTCGAATGTTGAGTGTGAAGATGGTGAGTACCATTATTATACACAGTGTGGTTTTGCTGTGTGGGTTCAAGGCTGTAATTACTCCCTCAGTAGTGTGTGTAAATTCTTGGGGGTTCCATATGCTATAATTTCATATTGTGGATTTTGTTTTGGAAATGACTTTTTGGGGAGACATATTTCATTTTACCCTAAATAAGGAAAACAATAAACCCTCAGTAAAAGGGACTTTTCATTTTGATTAAGAGCCCATGGTTTTTAAAATATTCTTTTTTGGCTGAGTCTACAGGCTTTTCACATCAGGGAATATAATTTTAGCAAATGATTGTGTAGTACCAAAACCATATGTTTTCTTAGGATTTGATGTATGTAAGAATAATGTTAGATTTATTTCACTACAGAAATTTACCAAGGACATAAAAGGTTTTATTTTGATACTGAGGTAAAATTATTTTTCAAAAAAAGGATCCTAATTATACATTTAATAAAATTGAAATAGAAAAGTAAGGAGAACTTTAAAAATATGTACCTTCCCTTCATTAAAATATGTGGAAACAGTGAAGTAGTATGTGTGAGACCACAGCAAGATGGTTCTCAAATACTTGGAAATAGATTTCTCTGAGAGTTAAATCCTAAAAATAGGTTAGAGAAGGAAATGTGCAGCTCTGTGAAGGTATATGTTAGTCCTCTCAGGGCGTCAGAGTTTGCCTGAAATCTGACTGGAGGCCTGAAGATGAGGGAACTTGGTTTTCAATGGAGTCGTAGTTGCTAACTTCTATAGCACCTATACATTTTCCAGGGAAATGATCCAAGGTCAGGGGCATTCTGTTGTCTGGTTTGCAGGACTGTTTTAGCCCCTCATGGATACAGGCACATCCAGTTCTAGTGTGGGAAGTCTTTAGCTGTCCTAATCAGGTACCTGGCTACTGGGCCTCTCCATTGGCTTGGGCAAACAGGAACATGTACTCTCGAGCTAAAATCGGCGAGGGTGGTGGCAGGAGCTGTGGGGTATGAACATTTTGCTCTTTCCTAAATATCATTACAATTCAATTTAAAAATTTTTGTTTTTAATGATATCCCAAGGGCATCTGTGACAGATGGTATAGCGCAGCCTCCTTTCAAGCAAGTCATGGCGGTGCTCTTGACTGGTTGAGTTGCCCCAAGCCCAGGGCCCCTCACCCGGCAATTTTCAAATAATTTCACTACCTGTGTGGTTTTCTGATGAAGCCAGAAAATATTTCCCAGTCTGCTTGATAGTTGTATTTCTCATCAATGAAGGCACTGACGTTGTGGTTCTATGTATGTTCGGGGAGGAGGGTTTTAGTTTTATTAATATCGGATAGCATGTCCAGGATGATCAGCTGAGATACTGATGACATGGCCTGAGTCAACTGTTTACCTTATCAGCTCAGGCAGGGCTAGCAAATGTCTCCCAAGTACTCATGTAGCATTTCAGTCATATAAATTTATCGCTAGGAAACACTCTCCTGCCAGAGATTTTATTTTCCAGCCCCTGTTGTATCACTGGGCCTTTTGAAAGAACATAGCAAGAAGCAGTCACCTTTTATACCCCATGAATTATGGGCCTTGGGAGGCAATCAAATTCAGATACCATTTATTTAATCATTATTCTTTTCTTTGAGGGCAAAACTCCTGGCAAATACTTGAAAAATCTCAAGGGTTTTATGCTTTCTTTTCCAGCGACTGTTGAACTTACTAATGAATGATGTCTTAAAAAGTCAGGAGCATCGTGTTTGAGTTTCAGATGAGTTTCTAAAAAGTGACATTGACCTTGCCCAGTACTCAATATCTGTGATTCCCTTTCTTTTCCTTATAATATTCCGTTTCATTAAAAAAAATATTTTATGGATAGGTTAATATACTTGCATGTCTGAAACTTCTTCCCTTTTATTAAAAATATTTATAGAGTTCTTCATGTCAGGGTCTATGCTAAGTACATCACATAATATTTAATCACCCTGTGAAGTTGGGATTGGTTTATGGATGAGAGAATGGAGACTTTGGGAGCAGGAGTCAGTTGATCAAACCTAGCAGACAGCAAAGCAGGGATTTATTCTTCTGTCCATGCCCAGTGTTAATCATAATGCTGTGCTCCTGGGACTTGACACATGCTGTAACTGCATTTTTAATCCATCTTAATTTGGAACATGTTTTATTTTCTACAGGGTAAGGTCACTCTTCAATCCTTATGCTTTCTGTATTTTCTAAAGCCAGGGAAATTGAAAGAACTTTTGTGCTACCATGTGTTTCATTTATAAACAGTCCCAGACCATTTGGAAACCTACTTCATTTTGAAACTTGATGTTTCTAATAGTTTTCAGATCTTTTCCTTCTGAACGTATTCTTTCTGTGCTTTCTTTGTGTAAGGATGGCAAAAATGGAAACTTTAATGTCACTGAGTATTATTAAAAATTTGGTTAAAGAAAAGAATGTTGGCTTAGGATTTAAGACATGGGTTCCAGTTCTTCCTCTAAGATACTGTTAGAGTATCAGTAGACACTATTAATACTGTTTGTCACATCAAGTTATCGTAAAGTAAAAGATCAAATATGTGAAAAGCATTTCACCAAAATTTCTGTGTGTCAGCGATCATGATAGCTACAGTGGATTGTTGGAACCAGGATTAAAGCAAGATACCTTTAGGCTTATTGTTGCTTTGTGAGGACCTACTTAAAATAATTAGAATTCAGGCATCTTGTTAAATACTTTTTATAATATTTGGCTTGGTGTAAGCATACTGTCCAACTTAGACTGCTGCCGAGACGGGCTGGGCATTCAGTCAGGGGGTTGATCAAATTGCTATCTCAGTTATCTGGTAGTGACAGGGTAATTCGTAAATGACTATATTGTACTCATCGATTAGGTGAAAATTTAGGAACGTTTTGCTTTTGGAGCTGTGTAGAGTGAGACAGAAGAATGAGAAGAAAACCAGATAACAAAAACTACTGTGTTATAGTGGAAGAGAAGAGAAAAGGCTTTTAGGGGAAATGAGGCTCCATATGAGTCATTCAGAAACATCCTGAGAATTGAATTATGGGTAAACTGAAATATTAGTGGCAAGTACCACATGGGCAGTTAGTTGCCCATGATGTTGCCATGTTGAAAATGCCATGCTCTTGAGCTGGACTGAGTGCACCCTAAAGATTTAAGGGAGCCAGCAGTGCTCTGCTGTGTCTGCAGCACATGAACTAGGGGGATAGTGGCTTGAGAGATCACCCACAGACATCTGAAAGTACAGACTTGTTCCGTGTGTGTGTGTGTGTGTGTGTGTGTGTGTGTGTAGTGGGGCAGTGGGAGAGTCAGAGTTGGCCCTTCTGGTAAACTCAGTGGCCATTGTTTCACTTAGCATTTCAGCGTCTCCCAAACTTTAGTCATTAGCTACTACTTTCAACAATTTCTGCCCTATCCATTTTTTTTAACTTTTAAATGTAAATGTGTTTTAAACAAAAACTATATATTTTAGATTTCTGTTGAAATCTCCAGTTAGATGTACCAGTGATGGTTTTCCCATTGAAATAAGTTGGCGTAAAACCTGTCCATCTGTGGCCCACCTAAAATGATCGTGAGAATCTCTCCTTTCATGTAACTTCAGTTCTTCTCTCTACAGAGTGGTATGCAGAATGCCAAGGGTAAAAGGGGAAATCCAAAGACTGGAAATGTGCGGGCTTTTCAGGGTGATTTACTGGACAGATTTAAGACGGCAGATGTCTCCCTTTAGGTTACCAGTTTAAAATAAGTTTGAGCGGGGCGCCTGGGTGGCTCAGTGGGTTAAGCCTCTGCCTTCGGCTCAGGTCATGATCTCAGGGTCCTGGGATCGAGCCCCGCATCGGGCTCTCTGCTCAACAGGGATCCTGCTTTCTCCTCTCTCTGCCTGCCTCTCTCTGCCTACTTGTGATCTCTGTCTGTCAAATAAATATATAATCTTTAAAAAAAAAAAAAAAAAAGCCCAACAGTTCCATGTGATACAGGTTTGTGCTAGATCCAAAGAAATGAACTCTTTGGATAGATCAACAAAGGCCTTAATCTCAGAAGACAGTAGAGGCAGGGTGAGTTGAGGGCAGTATGAAAGGAAGGCAACACACTCTGTGACATGATGAACGCTACAACCCTTTCTTCTCAGGCTGTCTGTGTGCCTGATTGTTCTGTGGAATTTCTGTGGGGTCTGCATTGGCCCATGTGGTATCCCAACAAGAATTTAGGTTTTGAGTGTGCGGTAGCTCACAGCCTTGCTGCCCTGACACCCTCACGTGAATCTGAAGCAATAAGGAGGGAAGTTTCACTAACAGCTGGCATATGGAGGGGGCGTGATTCCCAAACCAACATGGTAATGAGATTCTGGGCTTCAGGAGCAACTTTTCTTGTTTAAATATACTCAGGCGTGACCTACGCCATGGGAAGCAATGTGGCTCACCTCCCCACATACACCTAGGACGTGAGCTACACATTCAAAAACCAGTAGTAGAGATCTTCTGTACTCTTCATGTAGGGGTCAATTAAAGGAGAAACTTCCAATTCATCCTCACTTTGGGCGCCTAAAAAACCTCCACGATGTTCATTGCATTGATAACTGCATCCAGTTTTAGGCTTTGGGGCATTTAATATAGGCAGGCTTTTTTTTTTTTTTAAATTATTCATATGAGTGTTCAATGAAAAGAGCAAAAAATAAACCTCGGGGTGGAGGGTGGGGGTATTGGGACCCAGCATTACTTTCGACCCAGTCATGTCTCTGTGTTGCCAGAGACCACACCCCCCTCAGACAGAACCATGGAGGACTATTTCTTTTGGCCAGGTCTCTGACCTTGAAGGGTCTAGCCAGCCGCCTGGAAGCTTTGGGTGCTAGACATAATACGAGTACAGTCCAAGAAGTATTTCTATTTTATATATTTTATTTAGCATGGCTATACCAATTTTTTATTAATATGTTTGACTCTTGAAATACATCTAAAATGCTTTGTAAAATTGCTGCCCCTGAATTTCATATATATGTAATAGTCATGTATATTCATATTATATATATGTAATAGTCATGTATATTCATATTATATAATAGTCATGTATATTCATATTATATATAATATTCATGTATATTCATATTATATATAATATTCGTATATATTCATATATTTGTATATATAATATTCATATATTCATATTATATATAATATTCGTATATATTCATATTATATATTTATAATAGTCTAAAACACATTCAGAAATACAAAGAATACTAGAATTAATGGCAACATCTGTAAGTAATGCCATATTGCCTTTCTGTTGGAGATACAGCAAGTTGAGAATAGGGACCGATCTCCAGTGTATGTTAAATCTTTGCTTTTCTTCCTTTTGAATGTGACGAGGCAGCTTTTCCTTAGAAAAATAGTTTGTGTTCAGCTGGGGAGGCTGATTTTTCTCCATCAGTTTCTCTCTTTAATAATTGAAAACTACTGTTCATTATTTACATAAAACTGTCTTTTTCTGGTCTGCTTCCTATAACCTTTCCCCTCTGAAGAATTTTAAGAATTCCCTTACTTTCCTCTGGGGGATTTTATGCTTGCTTTATCCCAGATGTGGGACATAGACCAGGCTGAGGTTTTCTGTTTTTTTGTTTTCTTTTTTTCTTTCTTCTTCTTCTTCTTTTTTAAAATATTCTTATATTTGAAAGATGTTCTTTTAACCTGTGCCACCGGAAAAAGGATTTTTAAGAAAGTTAAGCAGTTAAGAAAATACGAGCTTGGTTTCAACGTCTGACTTACCGAGTAACACCAAAATCCCATACGCAAAATGAAAAAGTAGACAGCGGTTTCAAATAATAAGGGGAGAATGTACACGTGTTATTTCAGCCTTTTGATTCTGGGATTTTATTTTCTGAATGAAGCCCTGTCCGTTTCTAGTCCCGGCAGCCCCTTGTCTGGCCTTTCCATACGCGCCTGCTGATGTCAGCCCAGGGAATGCATGGGTTTGGCTGTCTGTTACCCTGCTTTTGTCTTTTCTGTCCCCACCTTCTGCTGACACAAAGAGGATATAGACTTACTCATAATATTTTGTCTGCTTGCACTCTTACAGTTGTATTCATCCTAATCCCTGCTTCGGAGTGTAGAGTGTTAGGAAGCCTGAAGAAGCCAGAATGATGGAGCCTATAATTAAGACAGGATCTTCTCTTTTTTCCCCGATGTCCATTCAGATTCCCAGACAAGATTTCGCCACCAGCTTTTGGTTATTGTGGTTTTCATATTAATGTCTAAAAAAATACCATAAGATGTAAACTTTCTTGAGTTACAAAATATGAGAAAAATGCCAAGGAGAGTTTGTCTTCCCAGCATGAGCAAATATTATGTGGTTTCCCCAAGTCCAAAGTTCTATTTTCCTCAATGAATACATGTCTGAAGTATCATGTTTACTCGATTAAGTCATCAATAAAATTATTAGATTTCTTATCTGAGTGTAGTTTTATTTTTTTTTTTTAAAGATTTTATTATTTAGAGAGAGACAGAACATGAGTGAAGGGTGGGGAGAGAGAGGCAGAGGGAGAGGGAAAGGGAAAAGCAGACTGCCCACTGAGTGGGGAACCCCATGTGGGGCTCAATCCCAGGACCCTGGGACCATGACCTGAGCTGAAGGCAAACACTTAACCAACTGAGCTCCCCAGACACCCCTGTTTGAGTATAGGTGACATACAATGTTATATTAGTTTCAGGTGCACAACTTAAGACATTTGGCAAGTTTGTACATTATGCTATGTTCACCCTAAGTCTAGCTACTGTCTGTCACTGTAAAATGCTATTATAATATCATTGACTATATTCCTTATGGTGTATCTTTTATTCCTGTGACTAAATTATTATGTTATAGTCTCTTCCTAGTTCACATTTTTGTTTTTTTTTAAAAATCTGAATTGATAAGCTTTAGTTTTTAATATATAGACCTTCTCCCAGTAAGCAAGGTTGTCTTTCCTACTTTGTCCTGTTCCCCTGTTGACGTCCCCTTTTCTTTTTCCTCCTGTAGGATCTTTCGAAGATGGTTTGGCTGCCTGGGAGATTTGGAGATCTGATGCCACGATGAGGACTCACACACGGGGGGCTCCCAGTGTGTTTTTCATATATTTGTTTTGCTTTGTGTCGGCTTACATCACCGACGAGAACCCAGAAGTCATGATTCCCTTCACCAATGCCAACTACGACAGCCACCCCATGCTGTACTTCTCCAGGGCGGAGGTAGCAGAGCTCCAGCTTCGGGCGGCCAGCTCCCACGAGCACATTGCCGCCCGGCTCACCGAGGCTGTGCACACCATGCTGTCCAGCCCCTTGGAATATCTTCCTCCCTGGGACCCCAAAGACTATAGCGCTCGCTGGAATGAAATTTATGGCAACAACCTGGGCGCCTTGGCAATGTTTTGCGTGCTGTATCCTGAGAACATTGAAGCCCGAGACATGGCCAAAGACTACATGGAGAGGATGGCAGCTCAGCCTAGTTGGTAGATTTTTGTCTTTTTCTTCTTACTGTATTAACTCTGCAATTTAAAGAAGGAAACTATACACAATGAAATCTTAGAGGCCAGATTTTCACATACTTGTGTGAGTGAAGGGGTGGGGTTCCTTGTTATTTGTGGTGTTAGTGGCTTATGAATGGCCCATAGTTTGAAAAGACCCAGTCATGTCCTTGTTTAAAGTTAGCAGGAAAATATTTAGATACAGCCCAGCCAAAGAAAACATAATTTGCTGTGTTGAGTAAATACTATTATCTTGATTGTTGAGAATTCTTTCCTCCATGTTTAACAAGCATATGTTATGGTCCTCTGGTGTTAGGCTCTTATTGCCCCCCAAGTGGTTAAAACGCTCTGCCAGCAAGAGATTTCTAGCTAATTAAGATTTACTTAAATTTTATGACAATTAGGAGCTAAAAAGAATTGTGATAGGATTAATTGGCGATTTATAAACAAGATCTTATCCAGTAACTACCAAACTGCCCAAACCTGTAGGAAAACCTGTTGTATAATTATGTGAGGGATTCTAACTACATAGTAATTTATCTTCAGATGTTCTAAGATTTGGAAACAAACTTGCTGTCCCTTTTTGATGAGCTTAAATTTATTTTATTTGTTCATAATGAATATGTCTGCCTACTTCCAGAAAAATATGGGGTGGTGGGTTGATTAGGGATTCTGTGGGTATTCTTAACCAAATTGTGTTTTAATACATATTTATGGTACAATTGCACCAAAAAAATTACAAACTCTATGAAATACCGTTTTACAATTACAGAAGCTTCTTCTTTATAGGGCTATAGGGAGCTCATTTTTAAATGCTTAGAAAAATCAGTGAATGCATTTAATGCTGTGATGTGTGACATCACACATATCATAGGAGTGAAGAATGGTCTTTTGCAACTTTTCTGAATTCTGTCAATGTGATAACAAAATTTAATTTTTCCTAAATTTCTGCCAAAATGATAAAAATGCTATTTGCTTATAGAGTTTGAAGGATTTTCTGAAATTTCTTAGTGAAGATGATTATGGAAGACTTGCCATTGAATCCATAGTAGAGCTGAATTTTTTTTTTTTTTGAAGATTTTATTTATTTATTTGACAGAGACACAGTGAGAAAGGGAACACAAGGAGGGGGAGTAGGAGAGGGGGAAGCAGGCTTCCCACTGAGGTGGGAGCCTGATGTGGGGTTTGATCCCAGGACTCTGGGATCATGACCTGAGCTGAAGGAAGATGCTTAATGACTGAGCCACCCAGGTGCCCCCACAGAGCTGAATTTTTAAGACTTACTGTGAGATGCCTGGGTGGCTCAGATGGTTAAGCATCTGCCTTGGGCTCAGGTCATGATCTCCAGGTCCTGGGAATCCCAGCTCAGCGGGGAGCCTGCTTCTCCCTCTACCTCCACCTTTCCCCCTTGCTTGTGTTCTCTCGTTTCTCTCTCTCTCAAATGAATAAATAAAATCTTTAAAAAAATTTGCTGTAGATATGTATAATCATTTTGAAGTTTATAATATTTTAAGTTGAAAACATTTTTATTTGGTTTGTTTCAAAACTGAGCTGTGTATGCAATAGTTTCTGATTTTGATTCTAATTAATTGATTTTACTCTATTCTTGACATCAAGAAAGAAAATAAAAGATGTATGAGAATTTATTTGCTATTTGAATTATAAGATTATATTATCAAATGTTATAATTACTTGACATTGGTTGAATTGGTTAAAAATGGCAACCATTACATACTTTAGGGAGAAGACCTCCACTGCCTGTAGAGCTACTTTTCTTTTAAAGTCCCTTTTTAGATAGACAAGTTAAATAAGATACTGATGAAAATGTTCCAGAGAAGAGTTACAGTAAAAAGCCATCTATTTCACTTCATAGCAGAGTAGATAACTGGGAAGTACCATTGTTTCATAGAGATTTTTTAAAAACACAAATACAATAACATTGAGAGAATTATACAAAAGCAGTGCAAATGTTACAATATAAAGCATTCAGGAGTATAAATACCAACTTGGATGAGTGCTATCATTAGAGAGGATTAGACTCCTAGGATAAAAGAAGGGAAAATTAAATAACTTCGAACAAAACTGGTCATTTCCATATAGTTTCTGCAAGTTGAGATTTGCTAGTTATTAGAGGTATGTATAAATTTGCCAGAAGACTAGTACTTTATTCATGACAGCATTGATAAAAATAGGTATAACTCTGTGTTGTTATTTGGTCACTGAGAAGCCAGTCTGTGATTTAATAGAGCTGAACAGCTGACCTCTTTCTCCTAAAGCTGAATGTCAGAAATGGAAAATTTACCTTTACATCTGGTTTCTAGTGCCAGAAGTGATCTTAGCAGAAAAAGTGGAGCTACTGGAACATTTTGTCTTGGCAAGTACTGTAACTAGGTTCTACTTTTAGATGATTTTATGGAAATTTTAACTTTTTTTTTTTTTTAATTTTATATATTTGAGAGAGCACAAGTGGTGGGGAGGGGCAGATGGAAAGGGAGAAGCAGGCTCCCACTGAGCAGGGAGCTTGACACGGGACTCGATTCCAGGACCCTGGGATCATAACTGGAGCCAAAGTCAGACACTTAATCCACTGAGCTACCCAGGTGCCCTGGAAATTTTACCTTTTTAGAAGCTACCACACCCAACCCCTAGATTCTTGTATTTTCATTTAGATTTATAGTTGAAGTAATCACTTTTTGTCAACTTAAATGTTTTTTCTAATTCAGCTGTCTGTTTAAATCAACTAATTTCATATGTTCCCACAATGCAGAGAGAAGTATATTGTGGATGTTGTCACTGTCTTAGGATATAGTTCACCTATACGAGTTTCAGTGAGAAAAAAAAAAAAAAGAACTAGCTCTTATTTACCAAAGATTTAATATCATAAATTTGTTTAGAATGCTTCCTGCAATGGCTTTATCAAACTGAATACATTTGCCATTTTCCTTGAACGGCATTTCTACTCCTTTTAAAACCAATGACTAAATTGTGTTCACTCACTTATTCAATCAACTAACTTTTATTGAGTATCTACTGTGAGTCATGAACTAGGCTGGATACCAGGGATTCAAAGATGCAGTAATAGCCAAGAAATTGTATACGTCACCCCTAGAGTGAGGAGTGCAAGCCTTGGGTATTTGAAACCTAAGCCAGGGCTGTGCGCTCTTCTCGGAAATGAGTGTAAGGATCACTTAATGAGTGGTGTCATCAGTTTCATTCATGACTTAATAAGCGAAGGTCTGTATGGTGCGCACTCTGGTGTGGTAGAGAAGTGCTAACTCCAGAGTCTTTTTTTTTTTTTTAATTTTATTTACTTATTTGACAGAGGGGGAGAGATCACAAGTAGGCAGAGCAGCAGGCAGGGGAAGCAGGTCCCCCGCTGAGCAGAGAGCCTGAAGCGGGTCTCGATCCCAGGACCCTGAGATCATGACCTGAGCTGAAGGCAGAGGCTTAACCCACTGAGCCACCGAGGCACCCCTAACTCCAGAGCCTTATTACAGCCTGGATTGGACTCCCAGCTCTCCACTCCTCAGCTGTGGTACTTCAGACAAACGTTCTTCATTGGGCTGTGCCTTTAGCATCCTGATTCGTAAAGTGGCCACAGCAGCAGTATCTCCCTCACAGCCTTGTTAGGAGGATTAAACAAGGTAACGGAAAATATTTGGTGCAGTCCCAGTCACCTAGTAAGCCTTCAGTAAATAAGAATAATGACATTAACGATAAGTAGCGTTGCTGTTATTTACTCAGTACTTAGACCCTGTTTGGCTTATCATTTAGTATATGTGGGCTCAAAGGAAATAGTATTGGGGATTTATTTGGAGATTATATTCATCTTTGTTCCAATGCCTCTCTAAACTAGAACATCTGTTTAACTCACAAAATTTCCCCTTTGGCTTTGTTCCATGAAAATGCTCAGAGATGCTCCCGAGGGCCCTTTTTTAATGCACAGAAGAATCTGATGCGAAGGCCAGTGAGGAAAGCTTAGTGGAATGTAACAGTGATGTGTCTTTTGTCTGGTATTAAAAAGTAGTACATCTGAGATACACGTGCATACAAATTTGTTAATATGGTTCATTTGAGTATTTTGTAAGTGAAGAGCTAAAAGGTGGCATCTATATATTGACTTATTTAAGGCTCTTGGGCCACTGTGAAAGAAAAGTTAAAGAAAAATGTTGTCTGATACACTGATCCTGCTTTTTATGTCCATTTTATGTGACACGTACCACAAAGTAGAAAGGAGATCTGGAAGATTGGTCGTGAGGATGGTAGTGATTGAAAACAGCAGCATGCAAAACTTCTTTCTTCTCTTTGAGTTACACTCGCGTTTATCTCCCCCACCCCCCACCCCCGATGATTGGGCACCACGGAAAGATGGGTCCTGTCTGTGTGCAGGGTCTGCCTTTGCAGAGATGCCCCGACCTTGCTCACACACTCTGTTGTTCTGACTTCTGCTAAGGCTCATATGTTCTTCGTAACAGGAAAATTAACAGTAATTTAAGCCTGTTCTTAGCCTACGTCTAAAAATCAGATTTAAAAAGATGTCATTTTAACTTAGCTATAAAGTGGCAAATCATTTTCAGCACCACCAAAAATGTCTCTAACCTTTGAATGAATAGCCTTTTTTTGGTCTTCTATAGATCTCGTCTTCCAAATGAGAACTAGGATTTGTATTTTACATAAAGGGTTGTATTTTATATAACTGAGTATTTTATTATATTGGCTCTGTATTTTATATAAAGGCTTGATGAGACCTAAATATGCAGCCACTTGAAGAAAACTTAATGAGCTGAGACCCTAAGTCTAGAGCTGGTAACAATAGAAAATGCATTTTAATTCACTTCAAGTGAATTCACTTTTCATATTCTGTTGCCTAGTCACTAGAGCAAGGTCTGCATATGTCAGTTGGCATATCCCCATATGGTTGATTTCTGCCTTCAAACCTTACATCAGTTAAAAAAGAACACAGATTCCAAATAAATATTCTCCATTAGCCACCCCCCCAAAAGCTTAAACCTTAAGGTAGAAAAATAATAAAAGCAGTTCTTAGTACAGATTTAAAAGAGATACCTAAAAAGTCAATTTTTGGAGTTTGGGGAGTCAGCACATATTACTCTACTTTCTTAAAAATTATATATATATATATATATATATATATATATATATATATTTTATTTACTTATTTCTACTATAGGTTTCCCCCAGAAGATTAAGGAAACAAAATACAAGATTCAAATTAAAAGTAGCTGACAAAGAAAAGGGAAGAAAAATGTTGGGGACATCAGCTGAATTAGGAATGAGACAGTTGCTAAAATGTTGCATCTCACAGACCATGAGTGGTCCAAAGTGGGCTCTGGGTTTTTTAGCCGTAAAAAGAGTAGGCTCAGGAAGTTTTGAAGTGTAGAGTGTCCATGGATCAAAAACAGATCAGTTACTCTATAGAACTACTACTCAGTATCAGACAGAATTATCTCCTGGGTTTTATCCCCTGGGTTTTTTGTGAAGAACCTTCACAACGGTCTCATGAACATCTCTACAATGCATATGTGATGGGTTGCAGGAGACTCTTTTTTTTTTTTTTTAATTAAGATTTTATTTATTTGAGAGAGCACACAACCAGGGGCGGGGAATGGTGGGCAGAGGCAGAGTGAGAAGCAGATTACCCGCTGAGTAGGGGGCCTGATGTGACCTGAGCGGAAGGCAGATGCTTAACTAACTGAGCCCCCAGGGCGTCCAGTGAGGCTGTTTTGTGCCAGATCAGACTCAAGGCAGGGTTGTGGCTTTCACTCAAACATGTATCCTCCACCTCTTAGCATGGTATTATGTAGATTTCTGTCCAGTGAATGAATGAATGAATAGCATCCCTGGTAAAGCATCTCCAAAATGAAGTTCATTGAAATCCAGGTGGGGGTGGGAGGGATGGATCTGTGGTTTAGCCTCAGGCCACTTTGTCCCCTCGTCTAGCTAATTAATCATCCAGGAGAATCTTGCGTACTTATCAGGCAGCCTCCCTGTACATCGTGCGTCTCACTCAAGCTCATGATAGATGCCATTACAGTCCTTAGGAGGTTCTTGCAGTGATCTGTGACTAAAAACGAGCCAAAGCAGCAAAAAACTCACGCAAATGATTATTGGAAAACACTACAGATCCTGAATCGCTTAAGAAAGGCTTAGTTGGGGGCACCTGGGTGGCTCAGTGGGTTAAGCCTCTGCCTTCAGCTTAGGTCGTGATCTCGGTCCTGGGATTGAGCCCTGCATCCGTCGCTCTGCTTGACAGGAGTCTGCTTCCCTCTCTCTCTGCCTGCCTCTCTGCCTACTTGTGCTCTGTCTCTCTCTGTCAAATAAATAAATAAAATCTTTAAAAAAAAAAAAAGAAGAAGGGCTCAGTTGGGGCTATTTTACATACTAATATGAAGAGATGAATGCATTTAAAAGAAATTTAAGATAGGATTGTAACAAAAAGGCCATGTTCAGCTCTCATTGATAGTGTCTCATTATCCTGTGTGCATTTCCAGGTAGGAGGCTTTTGTGTAGGCATTGTGAACCCTGGAGAATGGGCGTCGAGGACTGGTCTTTGGAGGCCAAGCAGTGCGGGTGCCTTGAGTCTGCCGTTGTATTTCTTCCGCAGGTTTTTTAACCCCTGTAAAGCTCAGTGTCTTCATCTGGAAAATGTGGATGATCCTTCTGGTGCAGTGAGATAATGCACGTAAAGCCCTTCGCATTAGGTACCTGGCACAGAGTTTTACTAAAAACTCTGTTGTTATTACACGGAAATAGGTATGAACATGGAGCTTGATTTTCAAGCTTCTTGGTACACAGGACCCCGTTTTACCTGCTCTGTCACTCTGGAGTTGTGTTCTTGAGAAGGATTCACTGTGAATCGCGCTTTCCTCCTTTCTTCATAGTAGTTTTGCTTACTGATGGTCAGCAAATAAATCACAGAGGAAAATTACTTCACCCTTGCATTGGAGCCAGTCAGCTACAGGAAGTCAGTGCTGGTGAGGGAAACAAAGAAAGTTGAACTTTTGGACAGAGAAGTAATTGTATTTTCGTTTGCAGCTGACTGAGTGCTGAATCCTAACCGGGCGGATTGCAGACTTCTGGAAAGTGACATCTGAGAGTGCATTTGCAAAATAAAGTAAAATAAACTAATAAGGTAAAATGAAGGAGAGAGAAAAAGAAGAGCCTCTGGCATGTAGAAATGAACCAATCCATTTCATTCCTGGACATTCCAGAATGAAGTGTGTGCCTGTCTTTCTTAGCAGAGCCCTGCTGGGCTCCGAGTACAGTTCCCTACAGCTGTTTCACAGACTTCTTACGTTTCTGAATCATTCGTTAAGGCTGGGAATCCAAGGAAGGGGGAGGGTGTAGCTGGGTTCCAACATGTGGAGCCCCAGCACAGTGAGTGAAAAGATCAGGTTTTTCTCTCATGACCTTACAGTGGCGAAGACTGGGAGGCTTAGCCCAGAATGCACCTGGAAACCATTGGATTCCAGGAAACACATCCAGTGGACCTGGGGAAGCAAATGCTGGGCTCTCAGAATACCCAGCCCCCAGTTCCCCCAGCTTTTTCTCATTTCTTTTTATCCTTCTTTTACCCTTCCCCCACCTCTCTTTTTGCCTCTCTTTTCTCTCATTTTCATTCTGTAATCTGAAAGAAGTCATCCCCTTTTACCCTACTTTAGATCCTTGGAAATAGAAGACTAAAACTGATGACTATGAGGCTTTTTAAGATGGTTAGGTTTTTTTTCTTTTTAAGAGATCCTACATTTATTTATTTATTTATTTATTTATTTAAGTAACCTCTACCCCTGATGTAGGCCTTGAACTTAGAGCCCCAAGACTAAGAGTCTCATGCTCTACCCAACTGAGCTAGCCAGGCTGATGAACGTTATGGAAACACATGCTAGGAACCTGACCCACTGGGACTTCTCTTCTTGAAGGCTATTTAATAGGCAGATCATTGCTGCATAATAATAAACAAAACTCCTGGGCGAGGATTGAGGTCAGGGGACCCATAGCAGGATGAAGCTTATGAAAAGTTGCTAATCGAGAGGCAGCATGGGGTGTGCAGATTAGATGAGCGTCTCCTTTAGAGTATGGTAGTTCAATACATGGCAGACAAAGTGCTCTCCATATATTTCAAATACAAGTGAGGATAAAGTAGTTTTAACAGTGCTTCTTTCTAATAACAAATTTAAGATATTTTATAGCAGCTATAATCATACACAAGTGAACAGAAATCCAAAGTTAATTTTCTTTGGGGGATCTGTTTGTTGTTTGACTCTGAGAGTCAGTATTGGTGATGAGTGACCCTCTCTCTCCTACCTCCTGACCTTTTAATGTCATTTCCCTTTTTAAGTATAACAGGGGCTTTCAGAGCAGCCAGAGAGAGCTGTGCTTAAGGCCAGGGGAATCCTTGTCCCTCTTTTGATAGGGTTCTAAGTCAGAGTCCATCGCCTCATATATACAAAAAGGGCAGCACCAATGTTCCACATAGTCTTAACAATCTGGCACTTAAATGTTTCTAATATGAAAAACTTACTAAGCATGAGGTTTGAATTTTGTGCATTTCTTGCCCCTTATCTTGAGAGAAGATATTAATTGGCAAGCATTGCCTGTGTGTCTGTATGCTAGTCCAATGATGCTTCATAGCCATTTTTTTAAAGTTGGCTTTATCTGTTAAGTAAAATAACTGTTCATTTCTTTTTTTTTTTTTTCAAGACTTTATTTGTTCATTTGAGAGAAGAGAGAACAAGTACAAGCCAGGAGGAAGGGGAGAGGGAGAAGCAGACTCCCCGCTGAGCAGAGATCCCAATGTGGGGCTTGACCCCCAGGACTCTGAGATCATGACCTGAGCTGAAGGCAGAGGCTTAAACCACTGAGCCTCCCAAGGGCCCAATAACTATTCAGTTCTAACGCCACTAAAGATGTAGAGTCTTGCTAACATTAGGTTCTTCCTAATGCTGTGCAGATATTTATAACTTCTAGAGTGTAATCATGCCATGAGTACGCCCATGGGGTCTCTTATACGCCGGGTAGTTCATTTTACATTAGTTATCTTCAGAATGGCTTTTTTATTTCCTCACCTCCTTCTGCCTTATCCATTAAGGGGACTTGTTTCAGCCATGCTCAACAGACTCTCATCCCTCTGCCCTTTTCCTTTCCGGTGTCGATACGCAGCATTATGACAGCAGGAGGAGACATTGTTAGAGGCTGCCAGATCTTGTTTATCCTATGTAAGCTGGTGGTTTGGAAGCTTTGTGTGTGGGAAGGTTTGGACGGGGAGGAATCAGGAGGAGGGGGACTTAGGTAGAAGCTCTTAATATCAGTCCAGGGAGGAAGTGAAGACCATAATTAAGACAGTGATGGTGGAAAGACAAAGGAGTGACTTAGGACAGAGAATCTGCATGGAGATTGATGGCGTTTGAGGCACTTTGTCTCACAGTGTGCTGCCTTTTTATTTTTAGATTTATTTATTTATTTGACAGAGAGAGATTGAGAGATCACAAGTAGGCAGAGAGGCAGGCAAAGAGGGAGGGGGAAGCAGGCTCTTTGCTAAGCAGGGAGCCCAGTGCGGGGCTCGAGCCCAGGACCCTGAGATCATGACCTGAGCCGAAGGCAGAGGCTTAACCCGCTGAGCCACCCAGGAGCCCCAGTGTGCTTCTTTTGTCAGAATTCTGTAAATATCCTTTTTTGGGCAGGGGGAGTTAAAAATTGTCTCTTTTCCTCTGAATCTTGAGTTTAGACACCAGGTTGGGCATGAAGCCTACTAAAATAAGTAATAAAAATTTAAAAAATTGCGGCGCCTGGGTGGCTCAGTGGGTTAAAGCCTCTGCCTTCGGCTTGGGTCATGATCTCAGGGTCCTGGGATTGAGCCCCGCATTGGGCTCTCTGCTCAGCAGGGAGCCTGCTTCCCCCTCTCTCTGCCTGCCTCTCTGCCTACTTGTGATCACTGTCAAGTAAATAAAAATCTTTTAAAAAATTTTAAAAATTGTCTTTATTTCATATCTGCAAAAATCATCCTATAAGTCCAATTCATTTATAACAAATGTGGTTACCAGTGGGTTAGGGTTTTTTCTTTATTCAAAGTATAGTTGACATACAATAATAGTTTCAGGTGTACAACATAGTGATTGAACAAGCATATCAGTTAATAAATGCTCACTGTGATGAGTATAGTTAGCATCTGTCACCATAGAAAGTTATTATAAGATTATTAACTCTATTCCCTGTGCTATACTTTCAATCCCTTTGACTTATATTTTTTACTTCTAGTTTATATTCTTAATCCCCTTCATCTATTTTGTCCATTCCTCTACACCCCCAGCTCTGGCACTTATCAGTTCTCTGTATTTATGAGTCTATTTCGGGTTTTTTTGGTGTGTATATGCACATTTGTGTTTGTTTTCCTTAGATTGTGCGTATAAGTGAAATCATATGGTACTTGTCTTTTTCTGTCTGACTTATTTCACTTAGCATAATACCCTCTAGGTCCATCTGTGTTGTCAAGAATGGCAAGATTTCATTCTTTTTGATGGTTGAGTAATGTTCCACATATATATACCACATTTTGTTTATACATTCATCTGTCAGTGGACGCTTGCTTATTTCCAGCTCTTGGCTATTGCAAATAATTATAAAATAAACACGGGGTACATATATCTTTTTTTTTTAAGATTTTATTTATTTATTTGACAGAGAGAGGGATTACAAGTAGGCAGAGAGGCAGGTGGTGGGGAGAGGGAAGCAGGCTCCCCGCTGAGCAGAGAGTCCAATGCGGGGCTCAATCCCAGGACCCTGAGATCATGACCTGAGCCAAAGGCAGAGGCTTAACCCACTGAGCCACCCAGGAGCCCCAACACTTACTATTTCTTGTCTCTTTGTTACTAGCCATTCTGACTGATGCGAGATAACATACATTCCTAAAAAGGCAGATTCCTGAGCCCTACACAGACTCAGTGAATCTCCTTCTTTTAGAGTGGGCCGAGTAACCTGTCCTTTTTAACAAGTCCCCCATGTGATTCTGAGACACACTAAAATTTAAAAAGGAAAGGAAAGGGAGGTTTTAAAAAAATGGCACTTGGTTTTTGTCTTGGGTTAACTGGTTGCACGGTGATGCCCAGATGCGGGAGAGAATAGAGGAGAGAGAGAATGGTTAACTTTTTACCTGTCTTTTGGTAAAATGACAGTCTTTCTTCTATCCGCTTTATCCGTCTCGCTTTGTTGATACCAACCAACTGTGTAGACAGATGAATTTCAAAGCCCTGTGTCCCTCTTGTCATCACAAAGGCTCAGAGTTACCTGCGGTAGGTGTCTTGCTGTGTATTTATTACTATACTTACTTGGGCCTCCTGGCCGTATCTGTTCCTCACCGAAGTTCAGTGTCATCCGCTTTCACCTGCTCTGTGGCTTCTGCATTGTTGCTGCTACACTGTTGACCTCAGGCCATTTTTCTCCTTCCTTGCCACTCTGTGCATGCATCTTGCTCTTGTTTGTGTCGTTGTTGAATGTGGGCGAGCTCTTCAGAAAAAAGTATTTTTAGGTGTCAAAAAAAAAGATCAGCCTGTTGTCATCATCATAAAACATGCCCCTATCCCGAGCTTACAGATTTTTTTTTAAAGTCTTATTTTTCCCAGAATTTTGTAATTTCAGTGTTTTAAGCTTTTCACTGACAGGCATTGATGCGCATCGCCAATTGGACCACATGTGCTGGCATTTTAACTCCGCCCCAAGTCTTGTGGCAGTAAGTTTACAATATAGCAGTGCAGAGTCAGCTTTCTGTCTGTAGGAATCCCAGCTGCATCTGTCTGTCCCTTTCCTTCCTCCTTTCCCTCCAGCCCTCCTTGGACCTCAGGATCCAGTTTGCCTTTTCCTTCCTCTGTAAGATTTTCTCTAGCCTGTTACCCTTCTCAGTTTCCACAGTTACTATTTCTCATGTGACTTGTCAGTTTGCAGTAGTAACTGGGTTATTTACTACTTGGTTCTCAAATCAGGAGTATATAGCTTCAAGACGAAGCCCCCAAAAAATGTTTATCTGGAAACATCCTGGCCTCTAACTTCTACCCATACCTTGTCCGGTATGATTCAGATACGCCAAGAGAACCATGCAAACTTCTTATAGGGTGTCTTGTCTGTACTAGAATTCTTGTTTGTACTAGAATTTTCTTGTTTGTACTAGAATTCTCGTACTAGAGTTCTTGGTTTGCCTACCCCACATGAGCTCATTGAGGGCAGCACCATCATCATTTTTCACTTTTGAGTCCTGAAAGCCATATATGGTCACAAAGATGCTAATAAATGAGTGAACGCATGAGTTCATTTTGACTGAAAGTCTTTGCTTACCCAGAGCCAAAGTCTTGGATCTGTTTATAACTTTAAATCAGATTGGTACCTTGTGCAGAATGGACGTGCGTATGTGTCTGCCTCACTGTTGCTCCGAAGGCCTGCCTGTAATCACAGAGGTATTGTTCCTTGGCCAGGCTGGAGGCCAGTAAAAGGTATGTCAGGATTTGACATCTCAGTGCATGGTTTTCTGGCAGAGTCAGATTACCTGCTCTCTGAAATGCCCGTGCACCTGGTATTCTCTCCTTCCCAGATCCTCAAATTTTGGCATCCAGCATTTTTTTTTTTTAAGATTTTATTTATTTATCTGACAGAGAGAGAAAAGTCACAAGTAGGCAGAGAGGCAGGCAGAGAGAGAGATGGGGAAACAGGCTCCCCGCTGAGCAGAGAGCCCAATGCGGAGCTTGATCCCAGGACTCTGAGATCATGACCTGAGCCAAAGGCAGAGGCTTAACCCACTGAGCCACCCAGGCACCCTGGCATCCAGCATCTTAATATGCATATCATATTTGTGGCTATTCCCTGTCAGTGACCTCAAAAGAATTCTGTTCAGTTTTCTGTTCCCCCCCCCCCCATTAAAGCCACTTGCTTCAATCTTTGAAATGTATGCTAGTGATTTGGTTGGGCAGTGGGAGGTGATAGTTTATTGGAATTAGAGCAAGGACGGTGGAGGCAGATTGCCTGTGTTCTCATCCCAATTATGGGTTCTGTGACCTGAAGCATGTTAGTTGGCTTCTGTGTGGCTCAGTTTCCTCACATATGAATTGGTGATAAATGTAATACTGATGTCGTAGTATTTAGAGCATTAAATGAGTTAATGAAAGAGTATCTAGCGTAATGTTATTATCTTTATTATTTTGCTCGTATTTTGTTTTCTTATAAATGGATGCCAACAAAGGTAATTTTCATTTATCATAAATGGATGTATATATTCATTTTATTGATGTTTATTTTGTACTTATTCTGTTCTAGGCATTGTGGTAGGAATTGGGGATACATAAATTTGAGGGCAAGTTCTACATCTCGCCTTGTTGTTGACCCGCGGAAGATATCCACTAATAAATATGAAAGCAGATGCAAAATGCTGTGATTGGGAAAGGACAGTGTGTAATGGGTAGATGGAAGGGTACTTCACCCAACATTAAGGCATTGGGGAAGACTTTCCCTCTGCGGCCTGAAGGACGAACAGGAATCAGCCAAGTGAAGGGGAAAGAGAGTGCATTTGATTTTTTTGAACGGCAGTAACTTATGTTCAAAGACCATGACATAAGAAAGCACAGTACTTTTCAGGAACTGAAAATTTAATGTAGGGAGGAGACTAGTAATTGTTGAGGCTTTGAGTAGAGAGCCAGGTGCCACAAGGCCTTGTCTACCATGTGGAGGAAGGAGCTTGTGCTTTTCCTTACAAGCACCGTGAGGCCATTGAAGGGTTTTAATAGGACAGTGACATGATCCAATTTCTGTGTGTGTGTGTGTGTGTGTGTGTGTGTGTGTGTGTGTTCTAATCTTTTCAATGCAAAATGAAACAATGCCATATGAACAAGTGTGTAGCTTAATAAAGCAAGTAAAGGAAACTCCCTGGTCACCACAGCACAGGCCAAGAAATAGCTCTTTGTCTGCCCCCCTGAGAAGCCCCTCCCTGGGCGCCCATCCCAATCCCAGCTCCATCTGTCCTCACAGAGCCCACCCTGACCTCAGACCTTCTGCCCTTGTGTTTCTTTATAGTTCATTCAGGTGTGCATCTCTAGGCACAAGTTCAGTCTTGCTTGTTTTTCAAAGGTTAACTAAGCCTTTTTTTCCTTTTAAAAAAATATGCTATTTCTTCTCCATCTATTTTTGGTACAATTTTTCTATGGAAGAGCTTGGGACCTTTGGCCTGTGCAGGTGCCCGCAGTCTGGAGGTTGCTGACTGTGTGCTCAGGGGGTAGCTGGGGGATCTCTTCTACCCTTGCTGCTTCCTGCAGACCAACGAGTTGCAGCCAACTGCTGTGATCACTCTGACAAGAGTGGGCGGCGACTGTCTTCTTGTCAGGAGACATAAAATGGCTGCTGTTTTCTCCATGTGATAGACTTGTGTTTTAGGAAGAGTCTCTGACCACATGTGGAGAGTAGATTGGAGAGGTCAAACCAGAAAGACCAGTTAGGCCTTTTGTGTTTATACAGATGAGAGCCCGGAATAAGGGCTCTGAGAATGGAAAGAAGGGCTGGGTTCCAGAAAGTCATAAGAATTCATGTGGCTAAGACTTGACAACTGTATTGGAGGATGAAGAGGACAAAGGAATTTCTTCATGGGATGCTGAGAAAATGATGAGACCTTTTGGTGAGAAGGCAACACGTGGAACTGTTGGGGAATGCTAATAAAGGGTTTGGTTTTGGATATACTAGGTACAAAGTACCTATGAACCCAAGAAGAGATACTGAATTCACCACTCTCCAGCGTTATTTTTAGCAGCTTCCTGTTTGCCATGAATGTATTGTGACTTTAAAAAATAAAGTCACCGCAAAAAAGATCTTATCAAGTATAAAATATTCTTTCGAGTACAACATACATAAGTTCTGTGAATGATAGAAAAATGTAGAAGGAAAGTTCAAAGAAGGTCAGATTTAATTAAAGTAGGACTACCACAGTAAATAAATGAATAGCAAAAAAAGAAGAGTGAAAAGAAAAGGCAAGGGCCTGACAGGGTGTTACAGCCACATGGGTGTTTTCATGTTACTTTGTGAAGCTGAAGCCAAAATGGAAAATTATGCAGGCGGCACTCCAGGAGGAAAGCATCAACTTGAGAGAATCCTCCTGTTTCTTTAAAGTGAGAAAAAGAGAAGAGATTCTTGAGGAAGCGTGGGTAACTGTTCGGGCTTGTAACAACAGAGTAAGCAATTTTGAGTTCCCTTCCGTGATTCATGTACAGGAAATTCACTCTTAGAATAAAAAATCTGGGGAAAGGAGAAGATAAGAATAAATCCACAGATATTGTGAAAACCTTCTATTAACTTTAATATCTTCCTGCCCTAAACTTTTGGCCATAATTTTGAAAAACCAAATGGAATTTGCTGTTTTACCTTCTTTGGAGAACTTGTTGACATAGGAGAGATTTGAATATTACTGAATCCAGTTTGAATTTTTTCCTCTTAGGTTTTTTTTTGTTGTTGTTTGTTTGTTTTGTTTTGTTTTGTTTTGTTTTACCATGGCCCGTCATTGGTCAGAAAAGGTGCGAGGATAGGATTGCATTCAGTTTTTGGGGTGGGGTCAACTTTTATTTTCAAAATGACGTAAGTCTAGATTGAAACTTGGGAGTGTTTAATGCACATGGCATGTTGATGATAGCTTATAAGGTTGGCTTATAATTGAAACTTAATTTATTCATTAATTTTTTTTTTCTGGCAACATATTAGATAGTACATCTTGCAAATTTTTTTTACGATTCACAAAGAAAAATCCTAAACTGACTTTTCCACTTTATTGCCAAACTGCTTTTTTAAGACGTACTCTGAAATTATGTCCCAAGGACATGAAATTAAAAAAAAAAAAACAAAAAACTGATAGAGACCACTGTTCATAGGCATTATTTTATTGTCTCTCTTGAATGTAGTTGGCTTCAAAGCCAAACAGAATCACTTTGGGGAGGATGAGAGATGTTTTTCTGCATAGTGATAAAATTATTTTCCATTCCTGAATTGACTGCCTGGTTCTGTTGGGTGTTTTCTGTCTGCCCTCTACTTTCAACCAGATTGAGCTGGTGCTCTGGGTTCCTTCCTGGTGATCTCACAGTGGGATTTCCCACAAAATTGGCTTGGCCCTGTGCTGGAAAGTGCTCTGGGCCCTGTGCTGGAAAGTGCTCTGGGCCAGGTCTCAACCAAGCTCCACCCGCTGAAGCAGGGCCTGGGCCCAGGTCCTCTCTGCCTGGAGGATGCATCTGGCTGGCCGCTTGTTTGGCGTCCAGGTTACCCTTTTCAAACTTTTTTGAATGTGCCCCATAGTAAGAAACAGAGTTTGCATCACAACCCAGTACACAGGTAACTACCTACGTGTGTGTGTCTGTGTGTATAATATATAAATATAATATACAAATATGTGATATATAAGATAAATATATGAGTGAAAGTTGCATGAATCAGCCCTTGCATATAAGCCATGCTTTTCACCCCACAGTTTTCTATTCTATTCCATTTGATTAAATTCAAATATATACAGATATACTAGTCATAATATACTAGTCATAATCCATTATGTTTATTTCACAATCTATTAATGACTCGTGATTTAAAACTTGAAAACTCTAACATTCTAATAAACACATGATTCCTTTTCAGACGACCCTTTCTTAATATCCCACTTGAATCTTGCCAGTGAAGGGACTGCTCCACTCTTTGAGGTGGCCTCTTTCTATCAATATTTGAGTGTTCAGAGTACTTGTTCCTAAAATATATTAAGAAGCATCTTTTTTTCATTAGGAAGGAGTGTTCTGTGATTGATGATGCATTTCAGGTTTTCAGGGCTGAATGGAATAAATTCTGCAGCACATTATTTCCTCTTTGTGCCTAGAATAAAATCAGCCACAACTCACTGACTGTTTCAAAAAGGCAATTTCAATAAAACCCTTAGAAAGCATATTGTAAGGGAACAGTTTCGATAAAGCATTGAAACGTGGGACTCTTAAGTAAATATTAACCCTACTGAGGAGATTACAGGAGAAAGTAAAATATCTCTTCATGTATCCTAGCACCTTAAAGTCTGCCTCACTTTGGTTTTGATATTTTCCTACCCTTACAGTGGCACGATTTAGCAATTTGAGTACGGTTTTTGCTTTGTTAAGCGTCCTCCAGTTTTTAAACTTTCTATTGCAGGTAATTCTTTTCTCTTTTGCATGTTGTGTGGTAGGGGATCGCTCTTTAAAATAAATGGGAGCGGGGCGCCTGGGTGGCTCAGTGGGTTAAGCATCTGCCTTTAGCTCAGGTCATGATCCAGGGTCCTGGGATTGAGTCCTGTATCAGACTCTGCTCAGCGGGGGATCTGCTTCTCCCTCACTCTCTGCCCCTCCCCCTGCTTGTGTTCTCTTCTTTGCTCTCTCAAATAAAACATAAAATCTTAAAAAATAAATAAGTAAATGGGAATATCCTCATGTGCAGCGGCAGGAAGATGGCGGGTACAGGATGGTGGTGATGGCTGGTCAGATTCTTTAATTCCTGGGGCAGCTGTTACAAAGTATTCATTGCTGGGGCAGCTATAAAAAATACCACAGACAGTGTGTTAACAAACAAATAGAGGCCAGGAGTCTGCAATCAAGTTGTCAGGGGGGTAGGTTCCTTCCCGAGGCTCCAAGGGAGGAACTGGCCCATGCCACTCTCCTAGCTTCAGGTGGCTGTAGGCCGCCCTTGGCATTTCTTGGCTTGTAGATACATCACTCACCTGTCTCTCACACATACCCTCCGCCACCCACACATGTATACTTCTTATCCCTCCATCCTTCCTATAGAGATATGTTGTAATTTTAGTTAGAAAAATTTTAAGTGTTTACATATTTTAACAAGGCAAAATTTGTTGACACCGAAGCCCTATTGTATACTATGATCTCTTTTCAATTTGTATATAACTTTTGTTTTCTTTAGGATTAACAACAGCTTTCTTGTTTTTAGTTAGTTTCCTATATATCACTACTTATCAACTGGACTCTCACTTGGTTACATAAATCCTCTCTCAATCAATTCACACAAGACATTCTTTTTTTTTTTTTTTTTTAAGATTTTATTTATTTATTTATCAGAGAGAAAGTGAGTGCACAAGCAGGCAGAGTGGCAGGCAGAGGCGGAGAGAGAAGCAGGCTCCCTGCTGATCAAGGAGCCTGATGCGGGACTCAATCCCAGGATCCTGGGATCATGAGCTGAAGGCAGCGGCTTAACCGACTGAGCCACCCAGGCATCCCACACACAAGACATTCTTAATGACATTTTAGGCTCCCCCCCCCATCCAAAAACATCTTTCCTATAAAAACTTACAGAAGCTGAAATGGCATAAAGCAAAGAACCAGTTACCATTAATTTATATGGAAATATTTTTTAGTGAGCCCGGACCCCAAAAATAACCTGTCCTAGATTGTTCTGATGACTTCGGACACAACTTACTAACAGTGCACAAAATAAATCCCGATAAAGTGTAGACGCTCAGACAGTTTTGGCAGCCTGATGCTGAGATACTTGTGTAGTTCCCAGGGAAGGCGTCTGGTGGCGCCACTGTCACCTCTTGGTTGTGCGCAGCCTCCCCATTGCTTGCTACAAAACAAATGCTTAATGCTTTTTTCACTTTTCTACTTTTGCTGTCAAAGGGAAAACCCTCTTCAGATTTCTGTCAGCTAGCAAAAAATGCATACTAATGTACGGCTTTCATAAAAGTGACCTTGTATAATTTAAACTTTGGGAAGGTGGGAGATAACCTGTAATTTTAACGGTTCACCTTGTGGGAGAAGTGACTACCAGAACTTTTTGAAATGCTGTGGTCTAGATCTACTGTCCAGCTGTTGGCTTGTTCTCCTTTTCTGTTTTGTTTTGGATTCCCTGTGCCATGAGAATCATGTTGTCCTCTTCCTAATTTGGTGGGGAAATTCTCTATTGGTTTCCAGAGAAAGTGTCCGTGAATTTCGAAACCTTGGGTGTCTGCATGTGTTTCTATAGCCCTTGAGCTTGAGTGTAGCTTGGCTGGGTGTATGGAATTATAATCTGGAAATTGTCTCCCTGCGTTCCGAAGATGTTCCATTGTCTTCTGGTTTCTAGTGTGCTGTTAAGATGTCTGATCCCACTTTGATTCCTGATACTTTGAATGAAACCCAGTTCTTCTCTGAAGCTTTTTTTGGGTCTTTTCTGTCACCAGTGTGGTGAAACTCTGGGTCTTGTTTTGGGATGAGTCTCTTTTCAGCCACGTCCTATGCATCTGATGGCCTCTCTCTGTCTTGAAACTCCTGCGTTGTAGTTCTAGGGATTTTTCTTGATATATTTGATTTCTTCCCCTTAGTTTTTCTTTGTTTTCATTTTTGCTTCTTTTCTTATTCAGATAATTCAACCTCTGGGGCCAATCTTCTAATTTTCTTTTCCATCTTCTATTTCATTGTCTCATATCTTTCTTGATATTTATTCAACTTTCATTCAGCCCTTCTTTGGAGGTTGTCTTCCAGTTATTTTTCATCTTTAAGAGTTTTTCTTTGTTTTCAATACTTTTTTCTTTCTTTCTTTTTTTTTTTTTTAAAGATTTTATTTATTTATTTGACAGAGAGAGATCACAGTAGACAGAGGCAGGCAGAGAGAGAGAGAGGGAAGCAGGCTCCCTGCTGAGCAGAGAGCCCCATATGGGACTCGATCCCAGAACCCTGAGATCATGACCCGAGCCGAAGGCAGCGGCTTAACCCGCTGAGCCACCCAGGTGCCCCTCAATACTTTTTTCTAACTGTATAATTTTTTTCCCCTAGCTGCACTTACCGTTTTGTTAATCTGGGCCTCTTCTTTCCTATTATGGGATTTCCTTAAATCTCTGGTAGACATTAACTACCTATTTATATATGTAGAATTTTATACAATTTTATATTCTCACTAGTCTCCTCTTGTGGCTGAAACAAAATTACCACAGACAGTGACTAAAACAACAGACTTACACGAGATAAGATGTAAGGTTAGAACTCTAGCATGGGATTCACTGAGATAAAATTATGGTGTTAGTAGGACTGCATTTCTTTTCAGAGGTTCAGTAAGAGCTTTATCTAGTTTCTAGAGGCCACATAAATTCCTTTGCTTGGCTCCCATCCTATACCATCTAAGCCAGTAACATTGAATTTCTCTGATTTTTCCTCTGTAGTCGCATCTCTTTATGACCACGGCCAGGAAAAATTCTTTGCTTATTTATTTAATATTTGTTTGAGAGAAAGGGAAAGAGGGGAGCGGCAGAGGGAGAGAAAGAGAATTCTAAGCAGGCTGCATGGCCAATGTGGAGCCCAATACAGGGCTTGATCTCACAACCCTGAGGTTGTGACCTGAGCTGAAATCAAGAGTCAGGTGCTTAACTAGCAGAACCACCCAGGTGCCCCTGGAAAAGATTCTTTGCTTTTAAAAACTTAAGTGTTTGGATTTGGTTCACCTAGATAAACTAGGATAATCCACCACTGCAGTCCTTCATTTAATCACATCATCACAGTCCCCTTTGCCAGAAAGTAATATAGCCATGGATTCTGGAAGCGAGGATGTAGATAGGATGGAGCAGTCATTGAAGACACCATTGTTCTGCCTACCTCAGATTCTAAATAGCTGATTGTCCATTCTATGTGTGTGTTGGAGAGAAGGTTTTGTGCACTATAAGGCTGATAATAATTTGACCCCACCTGTTTCATTAGGAAACCTTTGCTGTCAGAATCTTTAGATCTTTATTCTAGGTCATAGAGTACTCAGCTTTTATGTATCGTGTTATGTTTGAAATAGACATTTTTAATTTTGCATATTATAAAATTTATATTGGATTTTAGAAGATTAATAAATATGTAAAGATACACAGAATTATTATAACTCATCAGCTGCTGTAAGAGTCAACATTTATAAGTTGTCATTTTTTTTCTGAAAATTTTAATTTTGAAAACTTTCATATATGCATAGAAGTTAATTACATAGTCAGTATCTACTTACATATGGAATTCCTGCATTCAACAAGTATTTGTATTTCCAGAGTCAATTTTGCCTTGGTTGATTTTCTCTAACTACTTGTCTGTTTTGTGTTTCAGAGATTTTTGTCTTTATTTTTGTTTACTACCATTAATGTTGGATTTAATTTGCCCTTCTTTTCTAGCTTCTCAATGTGGAAGCCTAAATCATTGATTTTTTAAAAAAAAGATTTACGTATTTGAGAGAGAGAAAGAGACAGTGCACATACAAATGAGAGTGGAGGGAGGGGCAGAAGGAGAGACTCTTCAAGCAGACTCCCTGCTGAGCCGGGAGCCAGATGTGGCTAGCTCCCTGGGACGAGCCAAAACCAAGAGCTGATGCTCAACGAATTGACCAGGAGCCCCTTAGATCATTGGTTTTTTTATACCTTTTCTTTTCTTCTTTTTCTTTCTTTCCTTTTTTTTTTTTTTTTTTACAGATTTTATTTATTTATTTGAGAGAAAAAGAGAGTGCACAAATGTGGGGAGGGGGCAGTTGGAGACAAAGAAGCAGCCCTGCCATGCAGGGAGCCCGAGACCCCTGAGATCACAACCTGCGCCAAAGGCAGACACTTAACCGACTGAGCCACCCAGGAGCCACTTTATGTTTTTAAGAGAGAGAGAGAGAGAACGTGTGTGCACCCACATGCGCACGCAAGGGTGGGGGGAAGGTGCAGAGGGAGAGGGAAGGAGAGAATCTTAGGCAGGCTCCACGCCTAGTGCAGAGCCTGACTTAGAGATCATGACCTGAGCCAAAATCAAGAGTTGGACACTTAACTGACTGAGCCACCCAGACGCCCCTCCTTTGTCTTTCCTCTAAGGACTACATTAGCTGCATCCCACAAATTTGAACATGGTATATTCTCACTATCATTTACAGTAATTTGTATTTGGAATTTGTTCTTTTACCCATGAGTTATTTAGAAGTGAGAGTAGCTTGTATAGATATATTCAGCTTTTCTAGGTATCTACCTCTTATTACTATTTTAATGCCTTTGTTGCAGAAGCGTACTTAAAATGATTTCAGTCCTTTGATATTTATTGAGACTTGTTTTATAGCCCAGCAGTAAGTAGGCTTTGGTGAGTATTCCATGTGCCCTTAAAATAATGTGTGTGCTCAAAAAACTACTAGAACTGATAAATGACTCTGTAAACTCACAGGGTACAAAATCCATGTTCAGAAATCTGTTGCATTTCTATGCACTAATAATGAAGCAGCAAAACCAGAAATTAAGAAAACAATTCCATTTATAATTGCACCAAAAATAATAAAATACCTAGGAATAGACTTATCCAGAGAGGTGAAAAACCTGTACTCTGAAATTTATAAAACATTAATGAAAGAAATTGAGAACAACACAAAGAAATGGAAAGATATTCCCTGCTCAGGGATTAGAAGAACAAGTATTGTTAATATGTCTATACTCCCCAAAGCGACCCACACATTTAATATAAGCCCTATCAAAATATCAATAGAATTTTTTACAGAACTAGAACAAATAATCCTAAAATTCGTATGGAACCACAAAAGACCCTAGTAGCCAAAGCAATCTTGGGAAAAGCAGAGCTGGAAGCATCACAATTCAGGACTAACTTTGCGGTTATACTGCAAAGCTGTAGTAACTGGGGCACCTGGCTGGCCTCAGTCACAGGAACATGTGACTCTTCATTTTGGGATCCTGAGTTCAGCCCTACATTGTGTGTGGAGATTACTTACATAAATAAAACGTAAAAACAACCTAAACTGTAGTAATCAAAACAGTATAGTACTGGGGCAAAAACAGACACTTAGGTCACAATGGAACAGAATAGAAAAGCCAGAAATAAACCCGCAATTATATGGCCAGTTAATCTTCAGCAAAGGAGGAATGAATATCCAATGGGAAAAAGACTGTTCAACAAACGGTGTTGCGAGAGCCACATGTAGAAGAATGAAACTGGACCACTTTCTTTGACCATGCACAAAAATAAACTCAAGATTGGTCATGGACCTAAATGTGAGACCTGAAGAACTGATACAACTCAACACCAAAAAAACAATCTAATTGAAAAATGGGCAGAAGACATGAACATTTCTCCAAGGAAGACATCCAGATAGCCAACAGACACATGAAAAGATGCTCAACATTGCTCTTTCATCAGGGAAGTGCAAATCAAAACTACAGTCAGATAGCGCCTCACACCTGTTGAACTGGCTAAAATCAAAAACACAAGAAACAACAAATGTTGGAGGGGCCTTGGAGGAAAAGGAACCCCTGTGCACTAATGGTGGGATTGCAAACTGGTGCAGCCACTGTGGAAAACAGTGTGGAAGTTCCTCAGAAAGTTAAAACTAGAACTATCCTATGACCCAGTAATCACACTATTGCCCCTTTACCCCCCAAATTTAAAAACAGTATTTCACGCACTGTTATGTTCATTGAAGCATTATTTATAATGGCCAAATTATGGAAGCAGCCCAAGTGTTCATTGACAGATGAGTGGAGGGGAGGATGTGGTACGTATATACAATGGAATATTATTCAGCCGTAAAGAAGTGGGGTCTTGTCATTTGCAACAGCATGGTTGGAATTAGTATAATGCTAAGTGAAATAACTCAGAGAAAGACAAGTACCGTGTGGATTTCACCCGTATGTGGAATTTTAGAAACCAAATAAGCAAAGAGAAAAAAAACAAAGAGAGAAACCAAGAAAGAGATTCTTAAGTATAGAGAACAAACTGATGGTTACCAGAGGGACAGTGGGAAGGAGGATAGGTGAAATAGGTAAAGGGGATTAAGATAACACTTATGATGATCACTGAGGAATGTATTGAATTAATGCATCGCTATGCTGTACACCTGAAACTAACATATTAAGCACTGCATGTTAACTATGGTGGAATTTAAAAATTCAGTTTTTTAATTCATCTCACAGTTGTGGGATGTAGTGTTTTATAAAGGTCAATTAAGTTCAGTTGGTTGATAGTACTCTTCAGATCTTTTATATACTTACTAATTTTTTTCTTTTTCTGACAATCTATAGGAGAAGAGTATTAACATCTCCAACCATAATTGCAGATCGGTTTTTTTTTTTCCTTTCTTTAGTTCTTTTTTAAAAGATGTTATTTATTTGAGAGAGAGAGAGAGAGAGCGCGCGCGAAAGCATGAGTGCATGAGCAGGGGGGAGGGGCAAAGGGAGAAGACGACTCCCCACTAAGCAGAGAGCCCGATGTGGGACATGATCCCAAGACTCCGGGATCATGACCCATGCCAAAGGCACATGTAACTGACTGAGCCACCCAGACGCTCTCTTTCTTTAGTTTTGCCAATTTTTGCTTTATATATTTCTGAAGACCAATTAAGAGGGTACACAAACATTTAGGATTGTTATATTTTCATGATGAATCAACACATTTTTATTATAAGACTTACCTTTTAATTTCTGGTAATATTCCTGTCTTAGAGCCTACATTGATATTAATGTAACCACTGCAACATTTTTTTTCATGTTTATCTTTTCTCATCTTTTACTTAAAACTTATTTTTTGTGCCTATATGTTTAAAGTATGTCTTTGTAAATACATTTCCATTTTGTTTTTTTACATACAGCCTGGCAATCTCTTTTTGTGGTGGGTTTGTCTCTTTACTTTTATTGTAACTAGTGATGATTGGGTTCAAGTGTATTATTAACTTGGTATTTGTTTTCTATTTCTCTCTTCTGTTTTTGTTCCTCTATTTTTCCCCTCCTGCCCTCATTTATATTAATCAGGTATTTTTTAGTATTTCTTTTTAGTGTTTCTGTTAGCTTTTAGCTATACTTTGAGTTACCCTAGTAGTTGCTATGAATTTCATTATTTATAAGATATAAATTATACCTCTTTAGAAAAGAGGTAGAAAACTTACAGCAGTGTAATTCTGTTTCCTTCCCCCCCCTTTATGCTCCTACATATTTCTACACTTGTTATAAACCTCACAGTACATTGTTGTATTTTCTTTAAAGAGACACTCATCTTTCTTTAAAGTTTAGAATGAGTGAGTATTCATACACCCATACAAATATAAAAGAGGTAAATGTCTTTCTATATTTGCCCACATGATTTTCCTTTTTGGTGTTCTGGATTCCTCTGCATAGAGTCCAGGTTTCATTTGTTACCATTATCAGCCTGAAGGAGATCTTTTAGCATTTCATGTAACACAGGTTTGCTGGTAACAACATTTCTCATCTTTCATTTTATCTTAAAATTAAAGCTTTAATTCATGCTCATTTTTTTCACCTTTATTTAGGTATAATTGACAAGTAAAATTGTAATGTATTTAAGGTGTACAACAGGATGATATGACATACATAGACACTGTGGAAGCATACCCATCACCAATTGATTAACGCACCCGTCACCTCACATATTTATTTACCTTTTTTAACACTTGAGTTCTATACTCTTAGCAAATTTCAATTATACAACATGGTAGTATTGACCATGGTCACTGTGTTACACTTTAGCTCATCAGACCTTATTCATCTTAAAAAAATATTTATTTATTTATTTATTTATTTGACAGAGAGAGTGAGAGAGATCACAAGTAGGCAGAGAGGCAGGCAGAGAGAGAGGGGGAAGCAGACTCCCTGCTAAGCAGAAAGCCCGATGGGGGGCTTGATTCCAAGACCCCAAGATCATGACCTGAGCTGAAGGCAGAGGCTTAATTCACTGAGCCACTCAGGTGCCCCAAGACCTTATTCATCTTAAAGCTGAAAGTTTGTACCTGTTTCTCAGCCTCTCCCTGTTTTGCCTACTCCCCACACCCTGGCAACAGTCATTCTCTCTGTTTCTATGAATTTGGCTTTCTACAAAAGATTTTACATATACTGTATAGTATTTGTCTTTTGCTGTGTGAATTATTTCACTTAGCTTAATATCTTCCAGGTTCATCGGTCTTGTCACAAATGATAAGATTTCCTTCTTTTTTTATGGCTGAATAATATTCTTCTCTGTGTGTGTGTGTGTGTGTGTGTGTGTGTGTGTGTGTGACATTTTCTTTATCCATTGATTTGTTGACAGACATGGGTTGTTTCCACACTTGGGTATTTTGAATAATGCTACAGGGAACATGGGAGTACAGGTATCTCTTCAAGATACTGATTTAGTTTCCTTTGCATATATACCCAGAAGTGAGATTGATAGATCATAGGGTATTTTTGTTTTCAGTTTTTTGAGGGTACTCCATTCCATTTTCCATAGTGTCTGTTTATGTTCCTACCAACAGTGTATGAGAGTTCTCTTTTTTCTACATCTTCACCAGTATTTTTCTCTTGTCCTTTTGATAATACCCATTCTAATAGGTATGACGTGATCATCTCATTGTGGTTTTGATTTGTATTTCCCTGGTGATGAATGATTTGAGTACCGTTTCATTTACTAGTTTGTATATATTATTTGGAAAAATGTACATATTGTTTTGGAAAAATGTTTGGTTCCTCTGTCCATATTTTAATTGGGATTTTTTTTTTTTTTGCTATTGTGTTATCTAAGTTCCTTGTATATTTTGGATATTAACCCATTATCAGATATGTGTTTTGCAAATATTTTCTTGAATTCCATAGGTTGCCTTTTCATTTTGCTGATGGTTTCCTTTGCTATGCATTTTTTTTTCCCCTGAAGCATTTTAGTTTTTATGTTGTCCTACTTGCCTGTGCTTTTGGGGTCAAATCCAAAATATCCTTCCCAAGACCAGAATCAAGGCGTTTTTTTGCTGTGTTTTTTGTTCTAGAAGTTTTGTGGTTTTAGCTCTTATTGTCAACTTTGGTCCATTTTTATTTGCTTTTTGTGTATAGTATAAGATAGGGGTCCGGTTTCATTCTTTCTCGTGAGGCTATCCAAGTTTCTCAGCACCATTTATTGGAGACACTATCCTTCTACCATTGTATGTTCTTGGCTCTTCTGTCAGAAGTTAATTTGCCACATATGCACGAATTTATTTCTGGGCTCTCTGTTCTTCATTGATCTACATGTCCGTTCTTGTGCCAGTGCTATACAGTTTGATTACTGTGGCTTTGTAGTATTGTTTGATATCAAGAAGTGTGATTCCTCCAGCTTTGTTCTTCTTTCTCAAGATTGCCTTGGCTTTTCAGAGTCTTTTGTGATTTCATATGAATTTTAATATTTTTTTCTATTTCTGTGAAAAATGCCTTTGGAATTTGATAGGGATTGCATTGAACCTATGGGTGGCTTTGGGTAGTATGGGCAGTGAGGACACCAGCAAAGAGCCCAACCTGTCCACCCAGATGTGACCTATGAGGAAGTACTCTGGGCAGACTTCGAGACTCTCTGCTCCCCCCACTTCCCAGTCAACCAGTGACTCACTTCTGGCTGCTGTGAGCCAATGACTGGCCTCACTCCTTTAGCCCCTGCCCAGGAGCACTGGTGTTAGCTACCTCATGGGAACTGGCCAGCCATCCTGAGTCTCATCCTCTTCCTCAAAATATTTT
The DNA here is from genome assembly GCF_010015895.1 of Lontra canadensis. Classification (NCBI taxonomy): domain Eukaryota; kingdom Metazoa; phylum Chordata; class Mammalia; order Carnivora; family Mustelidae; genus Lontra; species Lontra canadensis. Next base: position 2,063,077 of record NW_022631169.1, read on the forward strand.
TGAAGTGGTTGAATTGCAGAGATGGGAATCTGGAGGGCTGGAGGGGTTGTGGGAATGGGGAGAAAGTGAGGAAGGTTCATTGGCTAGTAACGTATCTCCACAGAGAAACCACTGATGGCCACTCAGGCTTATAAAGCAGGGTTTGGTTTCTAACTTCAAAAAAAAAAAAATTCTTTCAATTCATGAGCATAGGATATCTCCCCATTTATTTGAATGGTCTTCAATTTCTTTCTTCAATGTTTTATAATTTTTAGTGTCAAGATTACTTACTCCCTTGATTAAATTTATTCATAAATAATTTATGCTATTATAAATGGGATTTTTTCTTAATTTCTCTTTCTCATAGCTCTTTGTTAGTATATAGAAACACAATTAATTTTTATACATTGACTTTGTATCCTGCAGCTTTACTAAATTCATTTATTAGTTCTAATAGTTTTTTGTTTTTTGTTTTGTTTTTTTAGTGGAGTCTTTAGGGTATTCTATTTATAATATCATGTTTTTTTTAAAAGATTTTATTTATTTATTTGACAGAGAGAGAGATCACAAGTAGGCAGAGAGGCTGGCAGAGAGAGGCGGGGAAGCAGGCTCCCCACTGAGCAGAGAACCCAACAAGGGGCTGATCCCAGGACCTGGAGAGCATGACCTGAGCGGAAAGCAGAGGCTTAACCCACTGAGTCACCCAGACACCCCTCATGTTATCTTTAAATAGAGGCAGTTTTACTTCCTCCTTTCTGATTTGGATACTTTCTTTTTTCTTTTTTGCTTAATTGCTCTGGCTAGTACTTTTAGTACCATGCTGAATAAAAATGGTGATAGTCAGCATCCTTCTTTTGTACCTGATCTTAGAGGAAAAACTTCTTGCTGCTAAGTATGATGTTAGCTGTGGGTTGTCATATATGGCTCTTACTTGTTGAGGTATGTTCCTTTTATACCCAGCTTGCTTATTTTTTATGATGAAAGGATATTTAACTTTCTCAAATGCTTTTTCTGCATCTGTTGAGGTGATCATATGATTTTTATTCTTCATTTTATTAATGTGAGTATATCACATTTATCGGTTTATTTTTTCAAAAGACCAGCTCTTAGTTTCATTGATCTTTTCTATTGTCTTTTTAGTCAGTTCTATTTATTCCTGCCTAATTTTCATTATTTCCTCTCTTCTGCTAACTTTGGGCTTAATTTTTTCTTTTCTAGTTCCTTGAGATGTAAATTTAGCTTGTTTACTTGGGACCTTTCTTTTTTCTTAGTGTAGGCTTTTATCATTATGAAATTCCCTCTTAGAACAATTTTTGCTGCATCTAATTTGTTTTGGTATGCTGTGTTTCCATTTTCATTTGTCACAAGATTTTTTTGATTTCCCTTTTCATCTTTGACCCACTGGTTACTTAGGAGCATGTTGTTTAATGTTCACATATTTGTGAATTTTCATATAACTGATTACTATTTTCATACCATTGTGGTTAGAAAATATGCTTACTACAATTTTAATTTTTTTAAATTTATTGAGTTGTGGGGCGCCTGGGTGGTTCAGTTGGTTAGGCAACTGCCTTCGGCTCAGGTCATGATCCCAGGGTCCTGGGATTGAGCCACATGTCAGGCTCCTTGCTCAGCGGGGAGCCTGCTTCTCCCTTTCCCTCTGCCTCCTACTCTGCCAGCTTGTGCTTTCTCTCTTTCTGTCAAATAACTAAATAAAATTTAAAAAAAAAAGTTAAAAAATTTATTGAGTTGTTTTGTACCTAACATATGATCTATGCTTGAGAATGGTCCACATGGGCTTGAGAAGAGTGTGTGTTCTGCTACTTTTGGAAGAGATGTTTTCTATATGAATATGTGGTCTATGTATATATGTCTTTATGTATATCTTTATAGTCTAATTGTTGTTTTGCTTTTATTTTTGGTTTTGGCTTTTTGGTCTATTGTGTAGTGTAAGTACAATTTTCCTTATTGATTTTTTTGTCTGGATGATCTATTCATTGTTGTAAGTGGGGTATTGAAATTTCCTGTTAATGTATTGCTCTAGTTGTTCCTTCAGAACTGTTTATATTTGCTTTATATATTTAGGTGTTCCTATGTTGGGTGCATAAATATTTACAAATATTATCATTATGTAATAACCTTCTTTGTCTCTTGTTACCATTTGGCCTAAAGTTTATTTTGTGTGATCTAAGTGTAGCTACTCCTGCTCTCTTTTGCTTTTCATTTGCATGGAATGTCTTTTCCCATAACTTCACTCTCAGTCTATACGTCCTTAAAGCTGAAGTGAGTCTCTTGTAGGCAGCATATAGATGGGTCTTTTTTTTTTTTTAAATCCATTTAGCTTCTCTGTGTTTTTTGGCTGGAGAATTTAATCCATTTATAATTTAAAGAATGTATTGATAGATACGGATTTAGTTGTTAAGTGTTTCCTGGCTGTTTTTTAGATCTTTTGTTACTTTCTTCCTCTCTTGCTCTCTTACTTTCTGATTCAGTGATTTTCTGATGATTCCTTTCTCCTTTGGTTATCTGCTATAGGTTTTCTGCTTTGTAGTCAACGTAAGGCTTACATCTTAGAGTTTTAACCGACTGTTTTAAGTTGATGACTTTACCTGCAACACATATAAAAACTCTATACTTTTAAACTGCTCTCCACCACATTTTGTTTTCAGTGTCAGAATTTATATTTTTTAATATTGTGTATCCATTAACAAATTATTGTAGTTATTTTTAATAGTCTTCTTTTAAAATTTATACTAAAGTTATAAGTGATTTACTTACCATGATTATGATATTAGAGTATTCTGAATTTAAATATATATTTATTTTTAGCTGTGAATTTTATACATGTTACTACTTATCATCCTTTCATTTCAGATTGAAGAAGTTCTTTTAACACTTCCTGTAAGGCTGGTTAAGGGTGACAAACTCCAGCTTTTGTTTGTCTGGAAAACTTTATTGCTCCCTCATTTCTGAAGGACAACTTTGCTGGCTAGCATATTCTTGATTGGAAGTTTTTTTATTACAACACTTTGAATATATCTTCTTGCTCCCTTCTGGCCTGAGAGGTTTCTGTGGAGAAATCTGCTTATAGTCTTATGAGGGTTCCTTTGTATGTTAACAAGTTGCTTTTGTTTTTGCTACTTTTGATATTCTTTATCTTTAGTTTTGGACAATGTAAATGTATCTTGTGAGTCTCTTTAGATTCATCTTTTTGTTACTCTTTGTGATACCTCAATCTGGATGTCTGTTTATTTCTTTCCACTTTAGTCATAATTTCTTTGAATAAACTTCTGGCCATTTCTCCCTCTTTTCTATCTAAGACAGATAAAATGTTTATATAGGTACTCTTGATAGTGTCCTGTAAGTCCCTTAAGCTATCTTTACTATTTTTTAATCCTTTTTTCTTTTGGTTCCTCTGATAGGATGAATTCCACTGCCCTGGTCATTCTTTCGCTTGATCTAGTTTGCTGATGGATCTCTCTTTAATTTTCCAGTTGTATTGTTTTGTTTTGTTTTGTTTTAAGATTTTATTTATTTATTTGACAGAGATCACAAGTAGGCAGAGAGGCATGTGGGGCTCCATCCCAGGACCCTGGGATCATGACCTGAGCCGAAGGCAGAGGCTTTAACCCACTGAGCCACCCAGGTGCCCTCCAGTTGTATTGTTATATTCTTTAGCTCTGATTTCCTTTTGGTACTTTTTAATATTTTCTCCCTTTTTGTTGAAATGCTTGCTTTTCCCATACATTGCTCTCCTGACTCCGGCAAGCATCTTTATGATGGTTATTTTAAACTCTCTATCAGGTAATCATTTTCATTTCATTAAGATTGCTTTCTAGAGATTTATCTTGTTCTTTTTTGGGAGCATTTGCCCTATTTGTTTATTTTATTTTGAACATTTTAGTATTTATTTCTGACATATTTAATTTTAAATGTTTGAAACATTTACATAGTTCACGATGTGCCATATCAGAATCATATTACAGATATTACACATAATTCCATGATAACCAACCTTATGCATATGTGCTTTCATATTCATAGAGGTGTATCTTTGAGGTGAATTTCTGTAAGTGATATAACCAGGGCAAAAGATAAAATGTTTACATAATTGTGTTAAATTATTTCCAAACTCTACCCTATAGGAATTGTACGATTTGAACCCCTAACAGCATTTTAAGAGGGTACCTGTTTTCTCTACAGCTTTACTGGAGTGTTTGTCATATTTTGATGTTTTCACTAATATGGATGTTACCTTGTTTTTTATTTAATTTACATTTCTTTTACAATAAGTGGAGATGAGAACTTGGGAGAGGAGATATTTACCTTTCTTTTTTGTCATCTGTCTTCTTTGTCTTTTTTTTCATTTTTCTAATGAGATTTTGATCTTCTTCTTAAATTTTAAGACCTTTTTGTATGTTTGGGTAAGTGTAACTATATTCAAGATATATGATGCAAATATTTTTTACCAGTTTGTTCTTTGTGTTTGATTTTGCTTGTGGTTTTTTTTTTTTCTCCTATGCAAAAGTTGTTTTTAAACTTTTATATCTCGTTTTAATTTTCTATTACTTTCTCTTTTTAAATCATAGCTGGAAAGGCTTTCGCTTCTCCAGGTCACAAAGGAAGTCAAGTTTTCTTCTAATAGTAGTATGAGTTCATATTTTACATTGAGATGCCTAAATTATTTACAGATTATTTTGTTTTACTCTGAGAGTTTTAGATTCAACTTTATCTTTTTTCAAATGCCTATCCAGTTGTTCCAGTATAACTTCTTTGAAATTACTTCTTTCTCCTATTTATTTTTGATGTTACAGAATTTCTATATGTTTTGCACCTTTTTCTGTTTGGCTTCATTAGTGTGTCTGTCTCTTTATATGTCCATCCACTCAGTTTTTATTGGTGACGTTTTATAGTTCATTTTCTTCTCTAACAGAATTAATCACCCTCCATCATTGTTCTTTGTAATTGACTATTCTTCCTGGTTAATTTTTCTTCCTGGCTATTCTTCCATGGTTATTTTCTTACAGTCAAATTGACTATTTCCAGGCATTGTTTCTTCTTCTTTTTTTCCCCCAGGCATTGTTTCTTACATTGTCACTGGATAGTTGCATAGTCATTGAGTAAAGCAATGACAGCAATAAGGTGACCCACTAAACTCTTTGAAACATATTTTACACTGTATACATATAAATGTAAAGTATGTTAAACTTATAAAATACCAAGGTACTTTTTTAAATGGGCAAAAAAAAAAATCATTTGATTAAGCTTTGTGAACCATATAGGCAAATCTGTGTTATTCCCTCCTTTTCTTTGTAGGTTTCAGGATGTCTCCGTTATAATGAGCTCTTTGATAATTTTTCATTGGAATTTGATAGGTAAGGACTAACCCCAGTCCTTTGAGCTCTGCCACTCCAGTGACAATAGAGGTCTTGTTATCAAATTTGAATCATCTTGCCTATCATGTTTCTCCCTCTTATCTTTTCAGGCTGGATACTAGCCCAGGCTGGACACTAGCCCACTGGTCAGTTAAAAGGGATTACAATTATAAATGCTGTTTGATTCTATTTAAATATATTGTGCTTGGATGGCATACTTGGATATTTGATTAAGACTTTGTGTCAGTTAATTAAACATTAGAATAATGACATAGCAATGCCTTTTCCCATTTAACACCACTACATTTTATTCACATTAGCTTGGTATATATTTTATTTTTTATAAACATATATTTTTTCCCCAGGGATACAGGTCTGTGATTCGCCAGGTTTACATACTTCACCGCACTCACCATAGCACATACCCTCCCCAATGTCATAATAACCCCACCCCCCCTCTCCCAATCCCCCTCCCCCCAGCAACCCTCAGTTTGTTTTGTGAGATTAAGAGTCACTTATGGTTTATCTCCCTCCCAATCCCATCTTGCTTCATTTACTCTTCTCCTATCCCCTTAACCCCCATGTTGCATCTCCTCTCCCTCATATCAGGGAGATCATATGATAGTTGTCTTTCTCCAATTGACTTATTTCGCTAAGCATGATACCCTCTAGTTCCATCCACGTCGTCGCCAATGGCAAGATTTCATTTCTTTTGATGGCTGCATAGTATTCCATTGTGTATATATACCACATCTTCTTTATCCATTCGTCTGTTGATGGACATCTAGGTTCTTTCCATAGTTTGGCTATTGTAGACATTGCTGCTATAAACATTCGGGTGCACGTGCCCCTTCGGATCACTACGTTTGTATCTTTAGGGTAAATACCCAGTAGTGCAATTGCTGGGTCATAGGGTAGTACTATTTTCAACATTTTGAGGAACCTCCATGCTGTTTTCCAGAGTGGTTGCACCAGCTTGCATTCCCACCAACAGTGTAGGAGTGTTCCCCTTTCTCCGCATCCTCGCCAGCATCTGTCATTTCCGGACTTGTTAATTTTAGCCATTCTGACTGGTGTGAGGTGGTATCTCGTTGTGGTTTTGATTTGTATTTCCCTGATGCCGAGTGATATGGAGCACTTTTTCATGTGTCTGTTGGCCATCTGGATGTCTTCTTTGCAGAAATGCCTGTTCATGTCTTCTGCCCATTTCTTGATTGGATTATTTTTTCTTTGGGTGTTGAGTTTGCTAAGTTCTTTATAGATTCTGGACACTAGCCCTTTATCTGATATGTCGTTTGCAAATATCTTCTCCCATTCTGTCACTTGTCTTTTGGTTTTGTGAACTGTTTCCTTTGCTGTGCAAAAGCTTTTGATCTTGATAAAATCCCAATAGTTCATTTTTGCCCTTGCTTCCCTTGCCTTTGACGATGTTCCTAGGAAGATGTTGCTGCGGCTGAGGTCGAAGAGGTTGCTGCCTGTGTTCTCCTCAAGGATTTTGATGGATTCCTTTCTCACATTGAGGTCCTTCATCCATTTTGAGTCTATTTTCGTGTGTGGTGTAAGGAAATGGTCCAATTTCATTTTTCTGCATGTGGCTGTCCAATTTTCCCAACACCATTTATTGAAGAGGCTGTCTTTTTTCCATTGGACATTCTTTCCTGCTTTGTCGAAGATTAGTTGACCATAGAATTGAGGGTCTATTTCTGGGCTCTCTATTCTGTTCCATTGATCTATGTGTCTGTTTTTGTGCCAGTACCATGCTGTCTTGATGATGACAGCTTTGTAGTAGAGCTTGAAGTCCGGAATTGTGATGCCACCAACTTTGGCTTTCTTTCTCAGTATTCCTTTGGCTATTCGCGGTCTTTTCTGGTTCCATATAAATTTTAGGATTTATGGATGGTACTTTGATAGGAATTGCATTAAATGTGTAGATTGCTTTAGGTAGCATAGACATTTTCACAATATTTATTCTTCCAATCCAGGAGCATGGAACATTTTTCCATTTCTTTGTGTCTTCCTCAATTTCTTTCATGAGTACTTTATAGTTTTCTGTGTATAGATTCTTAGTCTCTCTGGTTAGGTTTATTCCTAGGTATCTTATAGTTTTGGGTGCAATTGTAAATGGGATTGACTCCTTAATTTCTCTTTCTTCTGTCTTGTTGTTGGTGTAGAGAAATGCAACTGATTTCTGTGCATTGATTTTATATCCTGACACTTTACTGAATTCCTGTACAAGTTCTAGCAGTTTTGGAGTGGAGTCTTTTGGGTTTTCCACATATAGTATCATATCATCTGCGAAGAGTGATAGTTTGACTTCTTCTTTGCCGATTTGGATGCCTTTAATTTCATTTTGTTGTCTGATTGCTGAGGCTAGGACTTCTAGTACTATGTTGAATAGCAGTGGTGATAACGGACATCCCTGCTGTGTTCCTGACCTTAGAGGAAAAGCTTTCAGTTTTTTTCCATTGAGAATGATATTTGCGATGGGTTTTTCATAGATGGCTTTGATAATATTGAGGTATGTGCCCTCTATCCCTACACTTTGAAGAGTTTTGATCAGGAAGGGATGCTGTACTTTGTCAAATGCTTTTTCAGCATCTATGGAGAGTATCATATGGTTCTTGTTCTTTCTTTTATTAATGTGTTGTATCACATTGATTGATTTGCAGATGTTGAACCAACCTTGCAGCCCTGGAATAAATCCCACTTGGTCATGGTGAATAATCCTTTTAATGTACTGTTGAATCCTATTGGCTAGTATTTTGGTGAGAATTTTTGCATCTGTGTTCATCAAGGATATTGGTCTGTAGTTCTCTTTTTTGATGGGATCCTTGTCTGGTTTTGGGATCAAGGTGATGCTGGCCTCATAAAATGAGTTTGGAAGTTTTCCTTCCATTTCTATTTTTTGGAACAGTTTCAGGAGAATAGGAATTAGTTCTTCCTTAAATGTTTGGTAGAATTCCCCCGGGAAGCCGTCTGGCCCTGGGCTTTTGTTTGTTTGGAGATTTTTGATGACTGTTTCAATCTCCTTACTGGTTATGGGTCTGTTCAGGCTTTCTGTTTCTTCCTGGTTCAGTTGTGGTAGTTTATATGTCTCTAGGAATGCATCCATTTCTTCCAGATTGTCAAATTTGTTGGCATAGAGTTGCTCATAATATGTTCTTATGATTGTCTGTATTTCTTTGGTCTTAATTGTGATCTCTCCTCTTTCATTCATGATTTTATTTATTTGGGTCCTTTCTCTTTTCTTTTTGGTAAGTCTGGCCAGGGGTTTATCAATCTTATTAATTCTTTCAAAGAACCAGCTCCTAGTTTCGTTGATTTGTTCTATTGTTTTTTTGGTTTCTATTTCATTGATTTCTGCTCTGATCTTTATGATTTCTCTTCTCCTGCTGGGTTTAGGGTTTCCTTCCTGTTGTTTCTCCAGCTCCTTTAGGTGTAGGGTTAGGTTGTGTACCTGAGACCTTTCTTGTTTCTTGAGAAAGGCTTGTACCGCTATATATTTTCCTCTCAGGACTGCCTTTGTTGTGTCCCACAGATTTTGAACTGTTGTATTTTCATTATCATTTGTTTCCATGAATTTTTTCAATTCTTTAATTTCCTGGTTGACCCATTCATTCTTTAGAAGGATGCTGTTTAGTCTCCATGTATTTGGGTTCTTTCCAAATTTCCTCTTGTGATTGAGTTCTAGCTTCAGAGCATTGTGGTCTGAAAATATGCAGGGAATGATCCCAATCTTTTGATACCGGTTGAGACCTGATTTAGGACCGAGGATGTGATCTATTCTGGAGAATGTTCCATGAGCACTAGAGAAGAATGTGTATTCTCTTGCTTTGGGATGAAATGTTCTGAATATATCTGTGATATCCATCTGGTCCAGTGTGTCATTTAAGGCCTTTATTTCCTTGTTGATCTTTTGCTTGGATGATCTGTCCATTTCAGTGAGGGGAGTGTTAAAGTCCCCTACTATTATTGTATTATTGTTGATGTGTTTCTTTGACTTTGTTATTAATTGGTTTATATAGTTGGCTGCTCCCACGTTAGGAGCATAGATATTTACAATTGTTAGATCTTCTTGTTGGACAGATCCTTTGAGTATGATATAGTGTCCTTCCTCATCTCTTATTATAGTCTTTGGCTTAAAATCTAATTGATCTGATATAAGGATTGCCACTCCTGCTTTCTTCTGATGTCCATAGCATGGTAAATTCTTTTCCACCCCCTCACTTTAAATCTGAAGGTGTCTTCGGGTTTAAAATGGGTTTCTTGTAGGCAACATGTAGATGGGTTTTGTTTTTTTATCCATTCTGATACCCTGTGTCTTTTGATTGGGGCATTTAGCCCATTAACATTCAGGGTAACTATTGAGAGATATGAATTTAGTGCCATTGTATTGCCTGTAAGGTGACTGTTATTGTATATTGTTTCTGTTCCTTTCTGATCTACTAGTTTTAGGGTCTCTCTTTGCTTAGAGGACCCCTTTCAATATTTCCTGTAGAGCTGGTTTGGTGTTTGCAAATTCTTTCAGTTTTTGTTTGTCCTAGAAGCTTTTAATCTCTCCTTCTATTTTCAATGATAGCCTAGCTGGATATAGTATTCTTGGCTGCATGTTCTTCTCGTTTAGTACTCTGAATATATCATGCCAGCTCTTTCTGGCCTGCCAGGTCTCTGTGGATAAGTCTGCTGTCAATCTAATATTTTTACCATTATATGTTACAGACTTCTTTTCCCGGGTTGCTTTCAGGATTTTCTCTTTGTCACTAAGACTTGTAAATTTTACTATTAGGTGACGGGATGTGGACCTATTCTTATTGATTTTGAGGGGGGGTTCTCTGAACCTCCTGGATTTTGATGCTTGTTCCCTTTGCCATATTGGGGAAATTCTCTCCAATAATTCTCTCCAATATACCTTCTGCTCCCCTCTCTCTTTCTTCTTCTTCTGGAATCCCAATTATTCTAATGTTGTTTCGTCTTATGGTGTCACTTATCTCTCGAATTCTGCCCTCGTGGTCCAGTAGCTGTTTGTCCCTCTTTTGCTCAGCTTCTTTATTCTCTGTCATTTGGTCTTCTATATCACTAATTCTTTCTTCTGCCTCATTTATCCTAGCAGTGAGAGCCTCCATTTTTGATTGCACCTCATTAATAGCTTTTTTTATTTCAACTTGATTAGATTTTAGTTCTTTTATTTCTCCAGAAAGGGCTTTTATATCTCCCGAGAGGGTTTCTCTAATATCTTCCATGCCTTTTTCGAGCCCAGCTAGAACCTTGAGAATCGTCATTCTGAACTCTAGATCTGACATATTACCAATGTCTGTATTGATTAGGTCCCTAGCATTTGGTACTGCCTCTTGTTCTTTTTTTTTGTGGTGAATTTTTCCGCCTTGTCATTTTGTCCAGATAAGAGTATATGAAGGAACAAGTAAAATACTAAAAGGGTGGCAACAACCCCAGGAAAATATGCTTTAGCCAAATCAGAAGAGATCCCAAATCGTGAGGGTGGGGGGGAAAGGGGATATAAAGAGGTTCAGAAAGAAAGAAAAAAAAAAAAAGACAAACAAATAAAAAAAGAAAACCAATAATGAAAAAATATAAAACAGAAAAAAAATATATATATTAGATAAACTAGTTAAAAAATGTTAAAAAGAAAAGGGTAAAAGTTAAAAAAATTTAGGAGAAGAAGAGAAAAAAAATTGAAAAAGAAAAAAAAATTAAATTAACTGCAAGACTAAAGAATCATGGGGAGAAAGCCACGAGTTCCGTGCTTTGCTTTCTCCTCCTCTGGAATTCCGCTGCTCTCCTTGGTATTGAAACTGCACTCCTTGGTAGGTGAACTTGGTCCCGGCTGGGTTTCTTGTTGATCTTCTGGGGGAGGGGCCTGTTGTAGTGATTCTCAAGCGTCTTTGCCCCAGGCGGAGTTGCACCGCCCTTACTAGGGGCCGGGCTGAGTAATCCGCTCGGGTTCGCTTTCGGGAGCTTTTGTTCCCTGAGCGCTTTCCGTAGAGTCCGGAGGACGGGAATGAAGATGGCGGCCACCCAGTCTCCGGCCCGGAGGAGCCGAGAGCCCGGGGCCCCACTCCTCAGTGCGCCCTCAGAGAACAGCGCCCATTTACTCCCGTCACCCTGGCCTCCGTCCGCGCTCCGAGCTGACCGAGCCTGCGACCGGTTCAAGGTAAGCCCGAGCTGTGAGCTCACTCCTCGGCTCCGTCTCTGTAGCCGGCTTCCCCGGTCTAATACCTGCAAGCTCTGCGACACTCGGACACCCCTGATCCTTCTGTGACCCTGCGGGACCTGAGGCCACGCTGACCCCGCGTGCGCTTCACCCCGGTTTAGCCTCTGGAGCGATGTCCCTCAGCGGAACAGACTTTTAAAAGTCCTGATTTTGTGCTCCGTGGCTCCGCCGCTTGCCGGGAGCCAGCCCTTCCCCCCGCGGTCTATCTTCCCGTCCCTTTGGATTCACTTCTCCGCCAGTCCTACCTTTCAGAAAGTGGTTGATTTTCTGTTTCTAGAATTGCTGTTCTTCTTCTCTTCGATCTCCCGTTGGATTTGTAGGTGTTTGCAATCTTTAGATAAGCTATCTAGCTGATCTCCCGCAACCTGAAGTAGTCTCAGCTGCTACTTCTCCGCCATCTTGACTCCCCTAGCTTGGTATATTTTGACATTTAAATTAATTCATTTTCTCTACACATTATTTAGAGTACTTTTTTAAGTAAAAAAGAATATTCTCTTTGGTTTCTGCCTTTGCATAATTGATTCCTCAGTATTCTGCTTGAGTGGAGCCAACCTGACCTAAATTTTTGCATTTTAGAATTTAATACTTGGGATATTGAATTCTAAACTTTCAAATGAAATTAGTGTAGTGTTCTGTTATACTGAATCTAGTAATTTAATGAATATAGAAATATGGATAGTGAGAGAATGTGTTTTTACATTTTAGGGCTGATAAGTTATTTTTCCTGAAGATTTTTTTTCTTTTAAAGATTTATTTTGGAGAGAGAACAAGGCAGAGGATGGGAAATAGGGGGAGAGCGGGAAAAGGTCTTAAGCAGACTCTGAGTGCAGAGCCTGACATGGGGCTCGATCTCATGACCCTGAGATCATGACCTGAGCCAAAACCAAGAGTCAGATGCTCAACCAACTGTGCCAGTCAAGTGCCCCGATTTCTTAATACAGTCAATTTCCAGTCTGTCATACTGTTATCCTTCCAGCACTATTTTTCAAGTAGGGAATAAAGTAGATGTTGGGGGAAAAAAGGTCATTGTCCATTTCTGTTTATTGTAGCCCTGTCCAGCTTAAGGAGCTGATGGTTTTGAGTGTCCAGTGTCAGGCCCACTAGCCCCTGTACCAGCTATACTTGGAGTAGTGCAATAGGAGCCCCAGGTTGAGCAGACATCTGTGGGGAGAGGAAGAGTTGTTCCAGGCATTCCATATGATTGGTATCTCATGTTCTTTGAGTGCGTCTTGAGCAACCATATGAACACGGAGTCATGGTATCTCTTCTAATATCTTCCTCTTTTCTCACATTTCTTGCCTTGTATCTCCCTTGGTATCATGTACATGGCAGAGCTTGGAACCCTGGATTGCATTTCTGCCTGGCTCTTGGTAGGTCTGCTAACTCTAGCACTTTCTTCTGGCTGGGTTCCTATTGTAAACTTGGTGACTTTCTTTGAAAGCACTGTGCTTTCCCTCACCAGGAAGAAGTAAAAAACAATTCTAGATTCAGATAGCCTTGGGTTCCATTCTTGGCTTCACCATTTAACTTAACTTTCTGATCTTACACATGGAATTTTCCTATCTAAATGCCAGTTTTACAATTTGTAAAATGGGCATGTAATAACCTAATATGAGTTTTGAAGATCAGATGAAATAAAGTATATAAAGGGCTTGGCACATACTATGTGCTTACTTAATATGAAGTATAATTTCTCTCTTTCCTCCTAGCTATAAATAGTGAATTTTGCTTGATGATGCAAATGCCACCCTTAGCCACCTGATCAAACACTTGGAATATGGACACCAAGCCAGGCCAGAATTCAGCTGAATCTACCCCTTGGATACCTGGCCACCCACTCAGAGGTCCCCACATCCAGTCTCTCTAAATTCCAGGCTCACTTGGCTCTTCTTGGCAAATCACTGTGAAGGCCCCAGTGTGCTTCACAGGTGAGGCCCCACAGCTTAGTAATCCACATCCTTTGGCTAAGGTTTACGGGAATAACTTAAAAAATTTACTGTATTACTGACATTTAACATTCATGGTTAGTTTTCACGTTTAACTTAAAGAGGGAAAAAAGATGAATCACAACCTCCATTAGTCATGTTTTTAGAAACAGTGATCATACAGGGCTCTCCTAACTCATGGAAGTTGTTTGCAAACACACAAAGACATTTGGCGGAAAATGGAATGACTTTCTATCAGATTACTGTCTTCCGGACACTTTTAGAATGAATAGACTAATTTACATTTTAAGATAGAAGTGACCTTATTTTGGCATATTTGGGTGGTGTGACCAAGTGCACCCCATAAGCAGAGGTGTGGCATATTTACATAGACACAGCTGCAGTGAAGCTGACAAAAGGGGGTTGCTACTGCTCTAGCCTTCTTTCATTTTTCTCTTACATTTATATTGATGTAAATATCTATTGTAAATAAATAAATTAGATTTTTTTATACCTCAGATATACACAAATTTTATTTGTATATTACAACTCATTACAGCTGAAAAAGGGGGAATATGAAAACATACAAACAAAAAAACAGAAAGAAATAACTCATTGCCGAATTCAAAATTGCATAGATTTTCTTGTATGTTGTCTTCTAAAAGTTTCATAGTTTTGCATTTTACATTAAAGTCTATGATCCATTTTGAATAAGTTTTTTAAAAGGTGGGGGGAAAAAGAAGTGATATTTTAAATGAAGGACAAGTCCTTAAAAAAAAGAGAAAGAAAAGGAAAAAAAGGACAGATAGTCTTTTGTAGCTCTGGGGCTTCTTCACTTTAGGCTGGGGCCAGAACAACTGATCCCAACCTCCTCTGTTTGATTTCCCAGGCATGACACAATGAGCTGCTCAGGCAGCCAACTTGGCTCCCTTACTTGTTCCGTGATGTGGACTGAAGTCCAGCATAGCGAGGTTGGCTTCTTTGCAATTAGTTCATTGGTGTCATAGGTTAAGTCATAATCTAACACTTCAGATTAAACTAGGTTTTTAAAAATATTTTATTTATTTATTTGACAGAGAGAGAGAGAGGTCACAAGTAGGCAGAGAGGCAGGCGGGGGGGCGGGTGGCGGGAAACAGGCTCCCCACTGAGCAGAGAGCCCGATGCGGGGGCTTGATCCCAGGACCCTGAGATCATGACCTGAGCCGAAGGCAGAGGCTTAACCCACTGAGCCACCCAGGCACCCTAAACCAGATTTTTTAACATGAATCTTCTACTTTATGAATTCACTGAGGAAATACGTTATGGGCTTATAAAACTATGTTGTCTCAAAATGAGAAAAAGGATTGTTTTGAGTTCCGCTTTTTTATAAAGGTTAAACAAACAATAGAACTTCATTTAAACATAAAAGTAGATAACTTTGCCTATACCATGGATCACATAATGATCTTTACAATATAGTCACATATGGAAAAGCCTGATGTAAAACTGTTAAGCTGTAAAATGTACTAGGAAACAAGACTAATAACCATAATAACATTTTAAAGGGTGTTACGAGTTGCCCCATTGTTTCTCGTGTTTATTTTTTGTATACTACTGATTCATTTAAATAAATATCCGTGATTTCTTGACCCCTCTTAGGTTTTAAATACCAAACTTATGTTACTCCACGTATTTACTTTTACAGTACTTGTGTAAATGAAATAAATGTATAAAAAGTTAAACAAGATTATATAAAGAGTTCTGTGAACCTTGTAATCCTAAATGTTAATCTTTTCACAGATGGTTAGTTTCTAAATTATTGTCTATTAAAACTATATGAAAAAAATTTAAATATACTCATTTGATCATTCTTCAATCTCTACAAGTAAAAATAGAGGCCAACATTATTATTTGACTTCTTTTTTTGTTTTGTTTTGTTTTTTATTTGACTTATTTTTATTAGCTTTCTTAAACAAGTAAGCTGTCCACCTTTAAGTAATAGAGACTGAGATTGCCTATTGTACTCCATACCTAATGGATAGTTCAAAAGGCATTTATCATAAGGGAGGCAGTCTGTTCATATAAAACTGGTATAAAAATTTGAATCAATGAAGCTATTACATTTTGGAAGGATTTTTATGCCTCTTTTCTTCCTTTGACAGTCAGCACGAGTCATGGAAGCAGCACATCTTGATCAGCTCTGTGCACTTCCCTATCAACACCATTCCCCCGAACTTGGACAATTCATCGTTCATTTTCATGTTCACATCATTCTGTGTCACATAAATTCGCTTAA
The DNA here is from genome assembly GCF_010015895.1 of Lontra canadensis. Classification (NCBI taxonomy): domain Eukaryota; kingdom Metazoa; phylum Chordata; class Mammalia; order Carnivora; family Mustelidae; genus Lontra; species Lontra canadensis. Next base: position 2,078,861 of record NW_022631169.1, read on the forward strand.
CTCATCTTTGAAAGTATTCTAGGAACAGTTTTTGAACTTTTTGGAGTCAGAATTCTTTTACGTTCTTAAAAATGAATGAAGACGTCAGAGGGCTTTGGACTGGACCAATATTTAAATATCAATATTCACCATATTAAAAATTAAAGCCAGAAATATTTAAAATAAGTATGCATTCATTGGAAAAGTCTATTTCTTTTTGTTTTCCCTTTAGGGTGAAAAGTCCATTTCATAGTAACATTAAATAACATATTTACAAAGAAATAACTGTATTTTTTAAAACAAAGTACTTAGTGTGAAGGAGGTCATTGTTTTACATTTTACATGTCTGCTGTCTCCAGCCTGTTGCAGTGTGGTGTTTTGGTTGACTTATATGGAGAAAATACAGCTGCTTCACAGCTGTATTTTTTACAAACAATGTGATTGTAAATGATGGACTATTTGAAGAATCTTTTCAGATAATTATGGATACTCTCTTTTTAAGATTTTATGTATTTATTTGAGAGAGAGAGCATGAGTGGAGGGGAGGGGCAGAGGGAGAAGCAGACTGTCCACTGAGCAGGGAGCCAGACCTGGGGCTCGATCCTAGGACCCTGAGATCATGACCTGACCTGAGCCAAAGGCAGACACCCACCCGACTGAACCACCCAGGGTGCTCTTGGATGCTCTTTGTTACTATACTAGAACTTGACAAGTGGTAGTTTCATGAAAGTTAATTTTAAATGGACTCTGGGTCAGAAAAGTTAGTTTCAGTGTGGAATCTGAAACCATGTTATCTTTTAATTGGTAGAAAAATCCATTGGTATATTTTGCACTTACAGTGGATTTTTTTTTTAAAGATTTTATTTATTTATTTGACAGACAGAGATCACAAGTAGGCAGGGGAGGCAGGCAGAGAGAGAGGAGGAAGCAGGCTCCCTGTGGAGCAGAGAGCCCGATGAGGGGCTCGATCTCAGGACCCTGGGATCATGACCTGAGCCAAAGGCAGAGGCTTTAACCCACTGAGCCACCCAGGTGCCCCTACAGTGGATTTTTTTATGTATGGTTTGATAATATCATGCCTTTTTTATTTTGAATGTTTGTTTGCTGAGTTATTCCAGTCTTCTAAGTGTTGACATGTTTAGTAATATAATATAAAAATAAATCACATTTGTTATCACTGACCTCATCAGAAAAATTTGTAAGTATTAGTAAACTCTTAAGAACATGGCAGCAGATACAAGTTTTCTAAAATTTTTATTTTCTCTTGAAAAAGCTCAAATTTTGTCATAGGCAGCAAAGGCTTTCAGTTTTCTTTAAACTCACAGGCTTTCTTGTACATTTTCAAGAAAACTTCCACTTAAATACCTAAGTCTAAGTAACTAGAATTTGTCAGGTCCTCATCCTCACACATAAAAATGATGTTTCATGAAAAAAAAGGAGCTAGCTCAGCTCTTGATGCACAATTTCTTTTCATCGTGACAGTTCCTGCACTTTTTGACATCCACAGCGTTTTTTTAAATAATACTTCCCATTTCATCACATAGAATATGGAAGAGAGATCTACTCAAAGTGTTGAGATTTTGTAAAATTCTCATTTTACCACTTTTCCAAGGATATCCTTAAGTGAAACTGGCTTTTTTTTTTTTTTTTTTTTTTTGTAACTTAGAGTGCATGACTGCATGTAGAATCACACAAGGATGGCTAGAGTTTGGTGTCCCTGCCTGGAATCTTGCTAAAGGTACCAGCATATTTTTTTTTTAAGATTTTATTCATTTATTTGACAGACCGAGATCACAAGCAGGCAGAGAGGCAGGCAGAGAGAGGGGGGAGCAGGCTCTCTTCTGAGCAGAGAGCCCGATGCGGGGCTCGATTCCAGGACCCTGGGATCATGATCTGAGCCGAAGGCAGAGGCTTTAACCCACTGAGCCACCCAGGCGCCCCAAGGTGCCAGCATTTTTAACCTATTAGTGCTTTGGCATCATCAGTGGAAATGTCAACATATAACATCTTTATATAGGGAAAATAATTTTTATTTGAGGATCCTTCAAAGAGTCTCAGAGATGCTGGGGGTCCATGGACCTTTCTTTAAGAATGGCTCTTAGGAAGAGAAGGTATAGGTTATAAAAAGAGGACTACAGTAAAAATTTTCCTAACCTTCCTCTTAACTGACTTGCCGGTGAAATTCAACTCCCTTGCTTGTATAATCTAGCAGCAACCCTCTGCTATGTCCACTCATCTCTGTTCCCGCCAGTAGGATAATGTGCTTTGCAAGTACCAGTTGTATTTGTTCTCAAACAAGTTTATGCTTAGTTTATTAATACTTGTAATTATACAATTTTAATAATATGTAAATAGAATGAGTGTGAGTTCAAAAAGAAAAAGAATATATGTTTCTAAAACTAACTTAAACACTTTAGAATGACTTACTGTAAAAGATCGCTATCGTATTTTAGTGTGGGTAGTGTTTGTAAAAGTTTAGGAAAAAACATAAAAATCTGGAAGGATTTTACATTCCTTCACAAATATCTTTAATTCTTTTTTTTTTAAGATTTATTTATTTATTTGACAGACAGAGATCACAAGTAGGCAGAGAGGCAGGCAGAGAAAGAAGGGGAAGCAGGCTCCCTGCTGAGCAGAGAGCCCGATTTGGGGCTCCATCCCAGGACCCCGAGATCATGACCTGAGCCGAAGGCAGAGGCTTTAACCCCCTCAGCCACCCAGGCGCCCCTCACAAATATCTTTAATTCTTATCTTACAGAGAAACTAAGGCTTAAAATTGTGAGGCTGTGTTTTGTGTGTCCTTTGCAGGAAAGAACAATGAACTGATCTGTACACCTATTTTTAAAGAAAGGCTTGTAGCTCACCTTCAAAAGCTTGGTGAATGTGTATACATATAGGTATTTTAAGCTGAAATAAGATTCATAAACTAATATCTGTATCCCCCCCTTTTTAAAAATAGCCCACTCAGCCAGCTTTCCCAGTAGATTTATTAACCAGTAGTCACGATCACATTGAATCAGATAGTTTCTTTGCTGCCATCTATGAGCTAGAAGCAAATTTCCTTTGGTTTCCATGACCTTAAAATATGCTCTTTCCCATCACTGCACAAGCTGACAGCTAGGTCAGCTTGTATTGGTAAAGGAGTTAGATAACCTTTTAGAACTGTAACTATTACAGTTCTGGTTTTGTAATGATAGAGAGATGAGCCTGATGGTATAAGCTTTTTTTAAAATTTGGTATATGAGCATTTTATTGGATTGGAAACTGCCTGGAATAAACAAGTATATGGGGGAGCTTAGAGATTTTCACAGAAATTGCATAGTAATACTTCCTGCAAGATGAGAATGATAATACATGTTCTTTGATCTATAAAAATAAGTTCACTGGTTAAAAAAGAAAACAATATTGTGTTCATGGGGTGATCCGATGGGTCAGAGTTGGGCAGATGGTAGCTGTTCCTTGATGTCAGCTTTGCCATTCTTAGGTGGACTTGCCGTCATTTCATAGATGCATCGTGACGTGGCCCGATGACAGGCTGGGAAGCAAGTGACTCAGATTCTCTTCTTGGCTCACCAACCACCAGGAGTCACTGAAGACTATGTTCTAACTCCCTGATAGTGAGCTTGCCAAAGAAGTTGTTTTTTTCCCTAGAAGTGGGGAATGAGTTCACACTCTCCATAGTCTCTTTCCAGCCAGTCCACACTAGCAAGCTAACCGGCAAGGTGGCTTTATCTGTGACCAAACAGTTAAAAAAAACTCATCAATCTTAGTTATTAGAGCACCACGCCATATCACCACAGCTAACCAAACATGGGAATTATTTTTAAGTATCAAGAGATTCCTCCAAATTCCTGATTCTGTGATGATCATATATTCACTGTTAATAGTGTAGCCTAGTTTTATAGGCCTGTTCCTTCTTCTTTTTTTTTTTTTTTTTTTTTGCTTTCCAAGAATGTTTACTGAGCATCTGCTATATGTCAGACACTGTTGTAGGATTTAGGGATCCAATAGTGAATAAAATAGAGGAAAAAATAAGACGCTGCACTTGTAGAACTTAAAATCTAGTAGAAGCTGCATATACATATACACACACAAACACTTAAGAGGACAAAAAAGTGAGAAAGGGAAATGAGACGCTGTCAGTCGGAGAGTAACGTTGAAATTCTGCAGGGTGACCACAGAAGTCATCACTAAAATCACATTTTCCATACAAAACTCCTAAAAGAGGAATATAGTCTAGAGGAGGTGATCTCTCAGAACATTTTTAAGTATTCTTGTCCTGGGATCTATGGGGTTTGTATGGGAGAAACACAGCATCCTAAATTGCATGAATTACTTAGCATTTCTTATTGAAATGCTATTTCATGGAATTTAAGTTTATGAAATTTAGCATTTCTTCCAAATCATGAACGTAGACGACCCTTAGAGGGATACTGGGAGAACGTGTAACTTTGCCATAGGTAGGTACAGATATTTGCATATCGTATCATACTTACCACAGATACTATTATTTTTGTTCATCACAACCTAAATTATAGTTGTACTAGCTCTGCTATTAAATCTTGTTTTTTGATGCTGTAATAAAGGACAGAGATAACAATTTTTTTAAAAAATCTGTATTGAGGGGCGCCTGGGTGGCTCAGTGGGTTAAGCCTCTGCCTTTGCCTCAGGTCATGATCTTGGGATCCTGGGATTGAGCCCCGCATCAGGCTGTCTGTTCGGTGGGGAGCCTGCTTCTCCCTCTCTCTCTCTCTCTGCCTGTCTCTCTGCCTACTTGAGATCTTTGTCTGTCAAATAAATAAAAATTTAAATAATCTTTTTGGGGCACCTGGGTGGCTCAGTGTGTTAAGTCCTCTGCCTTCAGCTGGTCATGGTCCCGGGGTCCTGGGATCGAGCCCTGCGTCAGGCTCTCTGCTCAGTGGGAAGCCTTCTTCCTCCTCTCTCTCTCTGCCTGCCTCTCCACCTATTTGAGATCTCTGTCAAATAAATTTAAAAAAATCTTTAAATAAATAAATAAAAATCTTTTTTAAAAATCTGTAAAGATAGCTACATGTCAAAGTAACAGACTTCCTTATATCACTTCGTATTCTAGCTTATGAATTTTAAAGCATTGAGAAAGATGCTGAGGCTTCATGAGATTGCCCAGAGGTCAAGAGGCAAGCTTTCAGTTAATCCCTAGTTGAGTTTTCTTATACCTCCCATCTATACAGCACACTCTTTGGGTGTTCCTGTCCTCGAGATTACTCAAATACATCTTGAGCACATGGTGAGGGCTTTCTAGATAGTTCCATAGAATTGTGGTTGTGAAAAATCCCATCTAAGCTTCCTATATAATGCAGGCCACACACTGTAAAACCACTTACAGAATAATGTTGCCAGCCAAGCAGAAACTTGGCTTCCTAGAAAAATGGTGTCTACTTCACAGGTCAGCTTTTACACTTCTCTGAAAGATACTCAAAGAACCTTAAAGGCAGTGTAGTTCATCTTATGAGAAAGAACAAGATGTAGAAATCAGAGTTAGAATCAGCTCATTTCACTCACACCAGATTTTTAGCCAACCTCCTCATCATGGCCTTGACCAAGTGGGTCTGTCCAGATTGAGAGGTCATAAACTCGAGGCCAGGATACCTGCACCTTGACCAGCCTGTGGGAAATAAGATGGGATATATGTGTTCCACTGGTTTGCCAAAGTAGCCATAAGAACAGAACCGAGACCCTGTTACTATGTGTAAAAAGAGGAGGGTGAGTACTAGTTGGGTGGATATTCCCGAGAATTTTGCCCTGCCACTTAAGCACAAGTTTTGTGCTTTAGATCTCTTTGAACATAGTCGTCTACCTCTCATCAAGAGTAAAAAATCAAAAGGAAAAATTCTCAGCATCTCTTGATGTTGCCAGAAACCCAAAAAAAGCATTCGCTATGTAATTTTCCCATGGGACAAGCTTTATGCTTGTGTCTAATGCGGAAGGCAGCTAATTCTGAGGCACTCAACCCTTTGGATTGTATCTTCGATTGTGCCCTTTCCTTCTGAGAAACAGACACTCGAAAAATGCGACGTATGCTCTGAAAGTGTTGCACTCATTCATGTGGTTGATTTCCCTCTGCAGGCTGGTCAAAGACGCTCCTTGGGATGAAGTCCCACTTGCTCACTCCCTGGTTGGTTTTGCCACTGCCTACGACTTCTTGTACAACTACTTGAGCAAGACACAACAGGAGAAGTTTCTTGAGGTGATTGCCAACGTCTCGGGATATATGTATGAAACGTCCTACAGGAGAGGATGGGGGTTTCAGTACCTGCACAATCATCAGCCCACCAACTGCATGGCCTTGCTCACGGGAAGCCTGGTCCTGATGAATCAAGGTGCGTGTGGACCCAGCCGAGGGAATACCCAAGCCAGCACTGGTCCTAGTTGCCTTGTGCGCAGAGCATTTTTATACCAGCCTTAGTACGCGTTCATACTTGGATCCTAACTGAGCTCATGAGTTGAAGTAATACCAGGGTGTCTCTTAGACAATTGAGAGACATCTCTTCCTCATTTCTGCTACTTATATCAGCCTGCAGGTTTTTTAAGTCAGGCTTTTGATTGCCCCAGTCAATGTGACAGTGAACATAGCCATCCTGGGTAAATGGAGTTTTTAAAAGCTTAATGAGTAGTTTATTATTTGAAATGAATCTTCTTTGCACACAGATGTCTGTCATTACAACACTATTTTTTTTTCTCTAAGGACCTAAAACAACCAATCTGGATCATTTAGGTCAAATTTGGAAGTGACTTTTGTGGATCACGTAACTATTTTGCTTTAATGTATTACATAATTGCTGATACTACCTTGTCTCTGTTCTTGTAATTCTGACTTAATTATAACACCTTTAAAAGTCTGCCCATGATTAAATTAGACTGTATTTAAGAAAAGCAGCCCTAAGATCACAGTGAATTATTAGGATATTAAACCTATACTTGGGGCTGGACAATCTGACAGAACTCTACTTACCCACAAGAATTAGTATGAATTTTGTGGATTATCTAGCATCAGATTTCCTCAAGTCTAGCATTCTCTCTTATCAACCAGCCATCACTTTTTAAAAAATTATTTTTATTTTTATATTTTTTTAAGATTTTATTTATTTATTTGTCAGAGAGACAGAGAGAGAGCAAGCACAGGCAGACAGAGTAGCAGGCAGAGGGAGAAGCAGGCGCCCCACTGAGCAAAGAGCCCAATGCGGGACTCGATTTCAGGACGCTGGGATCATGACCTGAGCCAAAGGCAGCATCTCAACCAACTGAGCCACCCAGGCATCCCTAAAAAACTATTTTTATTAACATATAATGTATTATTTATCCCAGGGGTACAGGCCTGTAAATCATCAGCCAGCCATCACTTTTAATTAGTCTTAGAGGAAAAGAAACTAATATTAACTGAGCATGTGGCTTGTGTTATTCTTTGTCCCTATTTTATTTGTCACATCAGCCATATAAGGTATCAGATTTGGACCCAGTTTTGTCCAAACTCAGAGTGCCCTCCCCTTCCACTATATTTTGTTGCCTCTCTTAGAATAGAGATTCAATTTATAGTGATTTAAGGCAAATTTTAAGAGAGCCAAGTTTCATCTTGGCTCCCTTTGCCCCCTATTCTCACAAGAATAAACAGGATTTAAAAGATCAAAATGCAAAATAAAAAATAAAAGATCAAAACACAAAATATCAAATCAACAAACAAATATCAAAGTATTTATTTATTGGTAAATAAATCCCAAGGCCTGTGAAAAGACACCCTCATGAAATGGTGGAAAGAACCCAGGACAAGCTGGCTCTCAGCCAGGGCGTTGGGTGTCAGCCTTGTAGTCTTTTTTCTTTATATAAACGTTGAGTTCTTTAGTAGCAGGAAAAGAGCTTATTTCTTCATTCTTTGTGGTAGATAAGATTGCTCCAGATACTATGCAGGCATCAAAAATACCAGTTCAGGGGGCTCCTGGGTGGCTCAGTGGGTTAAGCCTCTGCCTTTGGCTCAGGTCATGATCCCAGGGTCCTGGGATTGAGCCCCGCATCAGGCTCTCTACTAAGCAGAGAGCCTGCTTCCCCCTCTCTCTTCCTGCCTCTCTGCCCGCTTGTGATCTCTCTCTCTGTCAAATAAATAAATACAATCTTAAAAAAAAAAAATACCAGTTCAGGTTGGGTCAAAAGGTGTAGTCCTCCTCTCACAGGAGTTTGCGAGTATGCTTATTTCCTGACGAAGGTTACGGGTTGCTCAGCGAGATAGTGTTTCTAGAACTCTCACGCAAGCAGTGTACACATTCATAAGACGACTGGACAGAAGAAGAGGTGAAATCCCCAGCTGGGCCCATCTCAGTTAATAACCAGGCTCGCCGTCCTGGCTCTGTTGGCAAACACGCCACCATTAGGAGTTTCCTCACAGGCTGTTTCGACAATCCCACCTTCTCCAGACTGGCCTCACAGATGCTGGCAGGGGTTAGTGTACCAGTAGTTCCCACGGGACTCCCACAAAATCTCAAAAGGGGGAGAATTAGAATGTTCTCTCTGCTCTGCTAACTCTCTCTCAGGCTCAAGGATCAGGGACCACAGGATCACACATGAGCCGTTTGCAAATCAGTGGGAAGGAAGCCAGTTGTGAAATGTTTACATGCACACCCAGTAGTTACAGCAGCACTAGAGAATGAAAGAAAAGCTGTCATGAAACTCTGGTTAAATCCTGATTGAGGGTATTAAGTTTGAATTCAGGAGAGCCGTGTTTTTTATGTGAGTTTGAGAAGGTTCACAGAACTTTGAAATATAGGTAAGTCTGGATAAGTGAAGAAATGAAGAACATTTCCAGCAAGGGATATGGATGGTGGGTGAGCCCAGGGCAAAACATCAGTAACAACATCAACTCCTGAAACCAAGGTTGCACTGTATGTTAACTAAAACTGAAATGCAATAAGAGTATCCAGTGCCTCATACTGACAGATTCGAAGTTTACAAAGGTAGACGTTGCCTCATCTCTCCCGAACAGAATTGTCTTTGGGGGGTAAGGGGGAAAGAAGGAAAAACCAGGTCATGTGATATCAGGGAGCAGTAAGTAGCAGGCCTGATTTTTTTTTTTTTTAAGATTTTATTTATTTATTTGACAGAGATCACAAGTAGGCAGAGAGGCAGGCAGAGAGGGGGGAGCAGGCTCCCCAGTGAGCAGAGAGCCTGACGCAGAGCTTGATCCCAGGACCCTGAAATCATGATCTGAGCTGAAGGCAGAGGTTTAACCCACTGAGCCACCCAGGCACTCCAGCAGGCCTGATTTTAGGTATCACATTGTGGAGTCTGGTTAGAGATGGAGGATACAGAGAAGAAAAAGAGGAAGATGATTAGAACTCTAAACCCTAATGATTACAGGATGGAAACTAAAAACTCTCCAGAAGACTGGCCTGGCAGGTGTACAGCTGGACAGGAGGAGTCGGGGTACGATTCACAGTCACCTCTCCAGGTGGAGCCTAAACAGTGCTTCCCTCAGGAGGTGGGAGCCAGGTCTAGAGCCTGGCACCTGGGATTTAGGCTGGGATCTGGTGGTCCCAGAGGCCCGGAAGCCCTCACACCCAGCACACACGTGGTAGGCCGTGGTAGTGTTCAGCACTGGTGATCACACACGTCTGTGCGAGCAAAGCAATGAGATTCTATCCACACCAGGAGGTGATGAGCTTACTTTTACCCTCACTGGTTGTATGTTTTTAAGCAAAAAAACAAACAAAACAAAGCTGAAATCTAAAGACCTAGGTTCAGATCAAAGTTCTGTTCATTTTTAGTCATGTGTCAGAGATCTTGAACAAGTCAAGCTTTCTGTAATTTTGGAGCAATAATGCCTAAATGAATTGGTAAAAGGATTAAGTAAGATTGTGTTCAGTGCTGTGTAAATTGCAAATGTTTTAGAAATGCGAGTTGCGATTATTACCTAATGCTAGTCGCAAGAATTTATAGGAAGCTAGCATTTTTGAGTCAAAAGTATTTCATTAAAATTTTAAGGCCTTTAATTTTCAGTTGCAGAAGTAGAAAAATGTGATGGGTTAAAGCTCTTGAACAAAATTTTAGCTCCTTTTTGGTAGACTCAGGACTCCCAGTTGATATTTTTTACCATCAGAGTGTCACTCCAGTGGTGTCTCTGACTCACTGTGCTGCCTTGTGAAATCCTGTGGCACATAAAGGATGAGAGATCTTCCTCTAATGATAGAACAAATCGAAGACTATCTACTTAGCCTTTATAGTACTTGCAGCTTATTAAAAATCCGCTGAACTAATGGTGCAAGTTTTATGAAGTGATAAGCTTCCAAAATATTTTCAAGTAGTAGTTTTTAGAAAAATTGAATAAAAGTCTTAATACACATATCTTTTCTTGTAGACACAAAGTTACATGCAGTTTGTAATCTTAGCTGTGATGGGGTTTTAAATTTATTAAAAATTGGAAACTGAAGCTCATTTCAGTGTTTATCTTCATTTAATAAAGGACTCATATTCGAGAACTTTTTAACTTACATCATGGACCCGACACAACCCTGAATTAGCAGAATGTTATTTATAATGTTGATAAGTGAGAGTTTTACAAAATGCTCTTTGTACTGAAGTCAGATAACTCAGAGGATTTTTTTGCTCATAATTTTGTTTATGCTTCCTTATAGCCAGAGTCAGTGTTTCCATGTGTTTTCATTCTGCAGGGTATCTTCAAGAAGCCTACTTATGGACCAAACAAGTTCTGACCATCATGGAGAAGTCTCTGGTCTTGCTCCGAGAGGTGACAGATGGTTCCCTCTACGAAGGCGTTGCCTACGGCAGCTACACCACTAGATCACTCTTCCAGTATATGTTTCTTGTTCAGAGGCACTTTGACATCAACCACTTTGGCCACCCGTGGCTTAAACAACACTTTGCATTTATGTACAGAACCATCCTTCCAGGTATAGTGAGGAATCAGAATTGGGAAAGCAATTAACTATGATAGTTTTTTCCGATTATGAAAATGGGTCAGACCAGGAAAAGAAATGTGGGGTTCGAGTCATGTCGAGATGAAAGGGATTTTTTTTTTTAATTTTTTTTTAAAGATTTTATTTATTCATTTGACAGACAGAGATCACAAGTAGGCAGAGAGAGGCAGGCAGAGAGAGAGAGGAGGAAGCAGGCTCCCCGCGGAGCAGAGAACCCGATGTGGGCCTCGATCCCAGGACACTGGGATCATGACCCGAGCCGAAGGCAGAGGCCTTAACCCACTGAGCCACCCAGGCGTCCCTGAAAGGGATTTTTTTATAAAAAATCAAAGAAGAATGCAAGAGTTGTATCTAACCAGAACATTTGGGAAGTTACTGTGAGGATTTGTGATTTATGTACTGTAAAGCTCGGAGTGTAATGGATCAAATAAAATTTGTAGCCCCCACAGTACTTTTATTTTTGTAGATGTAAAACTTGGGTACATATACTAATTCCTTTTCATGAATCTTTTTTAAAACAATTTTCAAAATATTATTGTGTTTATTTTTTGCATATTTGAAATAGCTCACAAAACAAATAACTTTGTATTTTTCTGATTCATCTGCAAAAATAACATTTCCTTTTCTTGAATCTTTACAAGATATAAACATTTATGGTTACATGTTCATTTTCCTTTACATGTAATCTCAAATTGATCCTCTTGTTTTTTAGGTTTTAGTTTTTATTTCCAAGCTACATAGATATTCAATATGAAAGACTATAGTTTATAGTTTATAGTTTATTATAGTTTATAGTTTATAGTCTCCAACTATAGTTGGAGCTTCAATATTTTCTTTAAATAGTTTAGTGAAATGCATAATATAAAATATAAAAAATCAAAAAATGAGTTGCTACAAAACTTCGAATTCCTTGTTGCCATGTAGCTCAGTCTTCTAAGAGAACTAGCTCTAAAAAAAGATGTATATGATTTAAGAACACTTTGATTTCTAGGACAGCCTTAAAACTCTCCTTGTTTCTAAACAGGACTAAGATGTTAGAAAAAGTTTAGGAGGTAGATTTTCATCAGATGGGAATTTTTTTTAACACCCAAAAAACAAATAATCCAGTTGAGAACTGGGGGAGAAGAAGTGAATAGGCATTTTTCCAAAGGAGACATCCAGATGGCTAACGGACACATGAAAACATCAGTTGTCATGGGGGGGGGAGGGGACAAAAGTCCATTGAGATAACACCTCATACCTGTCAGAATGGCTAAGATTAACAACACAAGAAACAATAGGCGTTGGCAAGAATATGGAGAAAAGAGAACCCTCTCACACTGTTGGTGGGAATGCAAACTGGTACAGCCACTCCAGAAACCAATATGAAAGTTCCTCAGAAAGTTAAAAATAGAGCTACCCTACCACCCAGCAACTGCACTACTAGGTATTTACCCAAAGGACACAAAAATGATGATTCTAAGGGGTGCGTGCATCCCGACGTTTATAGCAGCACTATCAACAGTAGCCAAACTATGGAGGGAGGCCAAATGGCCATTGACTGATGAATGAATAAAGAAGATGTGGCGTATATCAAAAAGAATGGAAAAAAAAAAAAGAGGAAAAAATTAAACAAGATGAAATCATAGAGGGGGAAAAACTGCAAGAGACTAAAGCTGGGAAATAAGCTGAGGGTTGCTGGAGGGTAGAAGAGTAGGGAGATGGGGTGATTGGGTGATGAGCACTGGGTATTATATAAGATTTATGAATCACTGACTTCTACCTCTCAAACCAATAATACATTATATGTTAATTGAACTTAAATAAAATATTAAAAAGAAAAAAAAAGAATGAAATCTTGCCATTTGCAATGACATGGATGGAGCTAGAGCATATTATGCTGAGTGAAATAAGTCAGAGAAAGACAAATATCATATATTTCATTCATATGTGGAATTTAAGAAACAAAACAGGTGAACTTATGGGTAGTGAGGGGAGAAAAAAGAGAGGGAAACAAGCCATAAAAGTCTCAAAGACAGAGAACAAACTGAGGGTTGGTGGAGGGAAGTAGGTGGGGGCTGCTGGGCTGGATAGGGGATGAGTATGAAGGAGGCACTTGCTGTGATGACCACTGGGTGTTGTATGTACGTGATGCACCACTGAATTCTGTTCCTGAAGTCAGTATTGCACTGTAGGTGAACTAACTAGAATTTAAATAAAAATTTGAAAAGGAAAAAGAAAAAAGGATGGGGAACCTTCCCCACCCCCCCACCCCCCGCCGGTGAAATGTAATGATTAGATGGTGATTCTAGCCCTACACTAAAGAATCCAGTCTTTAAATCTTTTTGCTCTGGTTGTGTACACATGGCTGAATAGAATCTCCATTATTTGATTAGGTATCCAAAAAATACTGCAGAGCAAAAGAATGATAAGCTTCTTAAAGTTTAGTTGAGAATTAACTTTCAGAATTGTTTTATTGCTTATTCGTAGATATGCAGGAGAGGCCTGTTTTGTAGCTTATCTTGATAAAGGCCATTGAAGGCCAGGGATCTTGAAGAGGTCTCAGTGCTTTGTCATTGGATCTGAGATCTAACAGCCGGCCATATCAGGGCTGTGAGCTGTGTCTGTGGCTGCATTCAGAACCGGAAAGGACGGGAGGAACACCTCCCCGAGGAGGATTCATGTATTTCTGTCAATTAATCCAACAAAACATTACTGAACATCTGTGTGCCAGGCACTGTTCCAGATAGGGGATTCAAAGAGAAATAAAATATATCTGCTTTCAGGGAATTCACAGATTACTAGAAGATTCAGGAAATCGCATTTTATCATAAGATTTACTTGGAATAGCATTTACTAAACTGGCAGAGGAAAAACAGGAGTTGTAAATTATGTAATTATGGTCATGGTATCATTTTAGACGGGACTGTGTGTCAAAAGTCAGTCTATTCTTAACAACCTTTCTCTCTCACTCTCTCTCTCCCTTTTTTTCCCCCTCAATGGCTATTCTAGTAATGATTATTCCTGTCTGGCCCAGAGCTGTCTCCTATTCTTTTTCACGAAAAACTGGAGTATGTCCAGTCTTACCTGCTTTTGTTTTATGACCCATGCCCGTATGATCTTTGCATTTTCTTTCCTTAACTCGCAGCGGTGTATATATTAGCGGGACCTTCTGTGGGAATTAAGTTTTCTTCCTATATGGGGGCTCCTGGGCGGCTCAGTCAGTTAAGCGTCTGTCTTTGGCTCTGGTCATGATCCCAGGGTCCTGGGATCGAGCCCCACATGGAGTTCCCTGCCCAGCTTGGAGCCTGCTTCTCCCTCCCCTGTTCGCCCCCTGCTTCTGCTCTGTCTCTTGCTCTCTCCGTCAAATAAATAAAATATTTAAGAAAAAGTTTCTTCCTGTAGAAATGCAGTGTCTCCCTTAAGCCTTATAACTTCTACTTTATTGGATGCCACATTGAAGCACCTTATGTCATCATCTTGGTGTAGAATATGGGAGAGTTGGTAAGACAGCTAGAGCTCAGTCTAGGTTCAGGAACTCACCGTGCTCCAGCGGAGAACCGCTGTGTCTCTGCAGATATGATGTCACATAGCATGGACACTGGAAAATGAGGAAGGTGGGCAGCATACAGAAGCATTAAGAATTGTGGCACTTCCATTTCCAGTGATAAGTTGCCACATAGCAAATACAAACTTGCACACAAGATTTGTGAAAGAGGTCAGGTCAGAGGTCTCACTGACTGGCTTGGGTCTCATTAACTGGGTCTCCTTAACGTGGATATCATGCTTTGGGGTTTTTTTAATTCAAGGTACACAATCGATTCTAATTTGCAACCAGGATTGGAAATCATTGTTCAGGTCTTCAGTGGAGCGTGCAGTTTTAAATATATCTTCATTCTGTCAAACTTCTCTCCCCAGGGTTTCAAAGAACTGTGGCTATTGCAGACTCCAATTACAACTGGTTTTATGGTCCAGAAAGCCAATTAGTGTTCCTGGATAAATTTGTCATGCGTAACGGCAGTGGCAACTGGCTTGCTGACCAGATCAGGAGGAACCGTGTGACGGAAGGTCCAGGGACGCCATCCAAAGGGCAGCGCTGGTGTACTCTTCACACGGAATTTCTCTGGTAGGACATGTTGGGCTGCCTTTAAAAATAAATTATACCCAGGGCGAATGTGTGCTAGATTTCTGCATCTAAAAAGAAATACTACGTAAAGCACTTTGTAACCCCTTCTCCATATGCCACCAGCTCAACTTCGGTTCCTGTCGAAGCTTTGGAGGCTCTGCTAGAAACATATCCTTATGTGTAGGATCTCATTACTGTTGGTAGTTTTTGGTTTTCTTGTGTTAGAGATGTCCTGGGCTCCCACTGTTTCATAGATGGTCATGTTTTGATTTACATCATTTTTGAAATCCTATAAAGAGAAAAAGCACAAAATGTAGACTGGGTTACCCTGGCAATCACAGCAAAGAGATAAATAAAGGTAGGAAAATGTTTGCTTTTAGTAAATGGAGCATTATAATCTTCTAATAGCAAAGTTGTTACTAAATTTCCAAAACCACTTAAAAGTGTTTGACAGTATTTGACAGTTTCACTTTGATAATAAAAGAACCGTGTAATTTTTCCTGCCTTAATCTTTTAAGCCCAGAAAGAGAAGCCAGGATCTCCTTTTTAAAGTACTGCCAAGTATATTGTTGGCATCCAATAAATTAAAATAAAAATTACAGGGAACTGGTTAATCATTAATCCTTGATGTCTTTTCAAGCTATTGAAATGTGTATTCAATTCCAAAATATGCTTCTGTGTTTTGATTTGCTTCTCTTCATTATTCTTTTTTAGTTTAAACAATTAAGAAGAAAAAAATATTAATAGAGCTATAAGCGGTTACAATTTAACCAACATTTTTTAAAACTATTGTCACAGATGAAGTAAATATATTAATATGCAACCATTTCTGACTCCTTTTAGGGGTATGAAGTAATTATTTAGTAGTAATTTCACTTATCCTAAATAAACAACCAGGAGAGTTCTATAAAGCTAACTGTAGGAGTCAGATTAATGCTAAGTCTAACTTGGTTCAAAATCTGCCATTTATAGGAATATGCAGACTGACCAAATCAGAGAGGTATGGCCAATTAATTCATCTTGTGTCTGGAATTGTTAAATCACAATAATTAAACCAACATTATTAACTAGACCTAAGTAAAGATATGATCTCTGATGGCCTGAGACTCAAACAGCAGACGAAACAGGCAAAATCAAACACCAGTAAGGTTAAACATAGGTGATCAATTCATTTTAGAGAAAAGTATCTAAGAGCTAATAGTATAGGCCTGCCTTTCTTCCCTTGAGCAGGAAATCATCTAAACCCATCAGAAATGTTAATCTGAATCATCATGTTTATGATTCCTTCAGGGGCCCTCTCTGACTCACAATCCTGTGTTCTTAATCACTGTGGAAGTTTAATGTTAATTCTTATATTAATATGATAATATTTGTCATAAATAAAAACGAGAGGCCATTTTTTGGGTCCAAAATCCATGGTCTCATCTACAGATTCAAACAGAACCCATGGCTTTTGGTAAGCAGGGGTAGCCACAATTATAAATCTCCCAGTATGAATAGTTTCTTGATGCGGTATAGGCAGTAAATTTTATCTAATACGTAAAGTTCAACTCTGTTAACATTTATTTTTTTAGAGGGTGAAAATTACTCTAACAAACTTTCAGTAATACCGGTTGTCACAGAACGGTACTTCCTTACAACTGTGGCTTGTTAGAGTCTTGATCCTAATACTGGGTTCTCCACGATAGGAGTCCCTGGGCTAGAAATTTGGAAGTGTGATTCTGTGAGCCCCTGCCATTTGGAGGGCAGCTCTGAAATCATTCAGTGAAGAAGGTCCCGGCAGCCACAAGTCGGCTCAGACCCAAGGTTCACAGCTATGAAGATAGACTCATGTCCCTTCACTAAGGGTGTTCCCCTAGGGAAGCTCATCCATGGGTGTTTCCAGAAATGTCCCTCCTCCAGAGGACACTGCCAACACTCTGGGTAGCATCTGTGCTGTGTCCTCCAGCCACACTACAAAGTGGCACCCCAGTTCTGATGGATTATTTTAACTTGCACCAGAAAAACCGTCTAATTTTGAACAATTCATCCCTTCAGGTATGACGCCAGCTTGAAATCTGTGCCTCCCCCGGATTTTGGCACCCCCACGTTGCATTATTTTGAAGACTGGGGTGTTGTGACCTACGGGAGTGCACTGCCTGCAGAAATCAATAGGTCTTTTCTTTCCTTCAAGTCGGGAAAACTCGGGGGCCGTGCAATATATGACATCGTCCACAGAAACAAGTACAAAGACTGGATCAAAGGATGGCGAAACTTTAACGCAGGGCACGAGCATCCCGATCAAAACTCATTTACTTTTGCCCCCAATGGCGTGCCTTTTATTACGGAGGCTCTCTATGGGCCAAAGTACACCTTCTTCAACAACGTGTTGATGTTTTCGCCGGCCGCGGCCAAGAGCTGCTTCTCTCCCTGGGCGGGGCAGGTCACCGAAGACTGCTCCTCAAAATGGTCTAAATACAAGCACGACCCGGCAGCCAGCTGTCAGGGGAGGGTGGTGGCCGCGGTGGAGAAAAGCGGGGTGGTTTTCATCCGAGGGGAGGGAGTGGGCGCCTACAGCCCCCAGCTGGATCTCAAGAGCGTCCAGAGGAACCTGATCCTCCTGCATCCGCAGCTGCTGCTCCTGGTGGACCAGATCCACCTGGGAGAGCGGAGCCCGCTGGAGACCGCAGCGAGCTTCTTCCACAACGTGGACGTGCCTTTCGAGGAGACGGTGGTGGACGGGGTCCACGGGGCTTTCATCCGGCAGCGGGACGGGCTCTACAAAATGTACTGGATGGACGACACGGGCTACAGCGAGAAGGCGACCTTCGCTTCGGTGACGTACCCTCGCGGCTACCCCTACAACGGGACCAACTACGTGAACGTCACCGTGCGCCTGCGCGGCCCCATCACCAGGACGGCTTACCTGTTCGTCGGGCCGTCGGTGGACGTGCAGAGCTTCAGCATCCACGGGGACGCGCAGCAGCTGGACGTGTTCGTGGCCACCAGCCGGCACGCCTACGCCGCCTACCTCTGGACGGGCGAGAGCACCGGCCAGTCCGCCTTCGCGCAGGTCGTTGCCGACCGGCGGGAGATCCTGTTCGACCGGAGCTGCGCGGTCCGGAGCGCGCCGGTGCCCGAGCTGCGGGACCACGCCGCCCTGGTGGAGCAGAACCTGCAGCGCTTCAAGCCGGTGTTCCAGCTGCTGGAGAAGCAGATCCTGTCCCGCGTCCGCAACACCGCCAGCTTTCGGAAGACCGCCGAGCGCCTGCTGAGGTTCTCCGACAAGAGGCAGACGGAGGAGGCCATCGACAGGATTTTTGCCATCTCGCAGCAACAGCAGCAGCAGCAGCAGCAGCAGAGCAAGTCCAAGAAGAACCGGAGGGGAGGCAAACGCTATAAATTCGTGGACGCCGTCCCCGATATTTTTGCACAGATCGAAGTCAACGAGAAGAAGATCCGCCAGAAAGCTCAGATTTTGGCACAGAAAGAACTGCCCATCGACGAGGATGAAGAGATGAAAGACCTTTTAGATTTTGCAGATGTGACGTATGAGAAACACAAAAGCGGTGGCTCCCTGAAGGGCCGCTTTGGACAGGCCCGGATGATGACGACGACGCGCAGCAGGCCCCCGTCGCTGTCGTCGTCCTACACCAGACTCTTCCTGATCCTGAACATTGCTATTTTCTTTGTCATGCTGGCAATGCAACTGACTTATTTCCAGAGGGCCCAGAGCCTGCATGGCCAAAGATGTCTTTACGCAGTCCTCCTAATAGACAGCTGTATTTTATTGTGGCTGTACTCCTCTTGTTCCCAGTCCCAGTGTTAGCACTAAAGCCAGCCATTGTTTGATCGTTTTGTGGTCCCAAGAATCTATGCAAAAAACAAAACTTGCCGGTTTGTTATTGGACTTTTTATCTCAGATTCCTTTTAACAAATTAAAGGGGAACGTATTTTCACACAAAAAGGGAGGGATATGGAGAAATCAGAATTGGAAAGGCAAAGGTTTATCAGAGGAGTAAGAGTGGCGTGGTTGTCCCATGGCGTTTCTGGAAGTATTTGTCTTGGCTAATTCAGCAATCCCTGTGATATTACCCTTAGGAGAAACAAGAAATCTGGTTTTAAGAAAAAGATTTCGATAGATTTGGGTTTTATTAATATTAATTTAATGTTATTAGCAACTTCCAGATACTGTTTTATGGAAAAGACTGAAACACACAATTCTGATAAGTTCAAAAAAAAAGATTTTTAATGGGGTAGTTTTGTTGAAAAATAAATATTAAGCCCTGGTGTGGGGGTGTGAACTTCCTTGGAGAGTAGTTCATTAGTTAAATGAAAGCAGGATCTCCATATCGGATTCCTATTCAGACAACACAATAAAATCATGGCAGACAATCATTAAAAATTTAAAATATGTTTTCAGTAGAAAAACACTTATCAGTGATGAATATTTCCTTGGTGATGTTGGTCTCTGCACACACATAATGCATCTGCTGGTTGTTCAATAAATAAGACAATTCCAGGTAACTTAATTTTCTCTTTTCCTTATAGGGAAAACTGTTGTAAGACCCAGTGGCTCAACTTCAAAATAAAATATTTTATATCCCAAACGTTGATTTCAATACCAAAGAAGATGGGGAAGCTAAAATTTGGATATGATTCTTACGTTTTTTAATAGAAAACTTTAAGTTTATTTTGCTAAATAAACATCATAATTATGATTTATCTATGGTGTCTTTCTTCTTTGTTCCATTACATTAAACACGTATGCAACAACTTTGAAATCTTTGAAGAGAAGTCTTTATTTGGACATGCATTAATTAAATTTATAAACTAGTGTTTGAATTGAAAGAAATAATTTCTCTGCTTATTTACCTTTTTGTGGCCTAGACATATTTTAAGCATTGAAAACAAAAGCCAACTTCTGATATTTAAGTAATTGAAAACATAAAATTGCCATAGTTATGGTCATTCAAATTCTCCTGTGGTAGCAGGAGCAGAGAGTGCTGGGAACATGTCCCACAGGTTAGATTTCAGCATAAGAAAATGATCTACTTACAGGGAACTTAAGAGTAATTATCTTACATTCTACATAGACGGGTCTCGCAGATTTCTTCCTTGAAAACAAAATATACTTGGCTCAAAGTTTATAGTAAGGACACATTCACTGATTTGAAAATCTAAAGTCATAATGGCAAACATTTATTTTCCTTATCCTTTTCACTCATGGAGATACTAGTATGCAACGGAAAACAGGGATATGGAGAAACCCTCAGGAACACCTTTTCGCAGTGCTAATTCTGAACCTTCTTACATAAAGAAAACACAAGATTTGACTTCACTTCATTACACTTGGCATCTAGAAGATGACTTCTGAGGAAGTAGTTTTTCTTCTTTCATGGAGGAAATCTCTAGGGAGGATGTCGTTACACAGTGTTTAAAAGAATAATGTTTTCAAAAGAATAATGCTTCCGTTTGTCCTGCATGGATGCTGTTACTGGGATTTAAACTTGTTTTATGTGACAGATTCTCCGTTTACTTAACCTCATTCAACATTCCTCTCTCCTCTTTCTCATTCCAAAGGGTGAATTGTCTGAAATGATCAAAAGCAAATTTCGAAAAAAAAAAGGAAAATTGCTCTTCGAGGCTACCAAGCGAACCTGATCTCAGATTCAAAAACTCAATGCATACTTTCTAATATGGACAAAAAGCACAAGTGAGCGCCAAATCCAGCTTTCCTTTTGTTTTGGTTAGGTCGGGGCTGACCGTAAATTAGTCATCACACCATGTTCCAGTCTAACACCTTAGTTCATTCTTTAAGTAATTTTTAAAAATAGGGTAATCATGCATCTCTGAAACGAAATTGATTAAATAAGTTTTTTCTTCCTAATTGGACCTCATATTTCACTTACAAAGAAATTTCCACAGGCAGGGACTTAAGTGGTTAAGTGGGAAAAAGCTAAAAAGAATCACAGTTCTTTATAATGAGACATGTTTTATATCAGGGATAGTGCATATTTGAATAAAACTAAAGAACTCTTTGTATCTTCCAGAAAACCCAGCAATGTTCAATCTCCCTTGTAAACTGAGTAATCAATTACAGAACCTGTTTCAGCTCTGCTCACTACGAAAGGAGTGTTTCAAGTTCACTGAATATGTAAGCTGTTGTTTGGAAGATTGGCAGGACTCTTAGTCCTCGCCTTAAAGAAATTTTGGGTATTAAGGAGGGTACGTATTGCATGGAGCACTGGGCGTTATACGTAACAATGAACTTTGAAATACTATCAAAAACTAATGATGTATGGTGACTAATAAAACATAATAAAAAAATTGAAAGTTAAAGGAAAAAAAGAAAGATGATTTGGGAATTATTAGCATACAGAGCTTGTCTGTGCAGTGGAAGGGACACATTCCCTGGCTGGTAACTGATTAGCTTATAACCAACCATGATGATGATGATCAATGGATTTATCACCTGCTGCGAACATTCTTTTGAGATCAACATTCTTCTGACCATTGATAAACTCAGGTGGGAGACCTTATTCTGGGACTGCTTCAATAATTAAAATTTGTTGTATCACCTTGGATATTTATTCTTCCACAAATACTTTAGTCGGGATTTTAAAGACGTAGCAAATATTCTAAGTTTAATAGTTTTAATGGAATGTTATGCCCACTGAATGTTTTTAAAAGAAAAACTTACATTATGATATTCTGTTTTTTTAAAAAATAGTTGATGATTCACAAACCACCCACAAAGGAGTTTGAGATTTCTCCACAAATTTTTCAGACAAAGCAAGTTGTAAAATGTTGTATTTGTGAGTTAAAAAGTAAATTTATGTTTTTCTTTCGACATATAAAACAAGATTAAAATGGATATGATCATGGATAGAAGGACCATATAATTTATCATCTAAACTAGGCAATTTTAAGAGTTGAAGGAGGAGCAAACAACAGACATAAACCAAAACTGTTCTGGGAACACTAGGACATATGGTCATCTATGCCATAGATTTCTTTTTTAAGATTTTATTCATTTGAGAGAGAGAGAGAAAGAGAGAATATGAGCAAGGGGAGGGGTAGAGGGACAGGAAGAAGCAGACTCCCTGCTGAGCTGGGCACCCACTTGTGGGGCCGGATCCCAAGACTCTGGGATCATGACCTGAGCCAAAGGCAGACACTCAACCGACTGAGCCGGCCGGGTAGCCTATGCCATAGATTATTAATTCAGGAAGTAAAAGGGGTTAGGGTGGTACTTGTGAAGGTCTAACTTGAACTTTAGTGCTAAAAAAGGAACTTGAGATGATCTGGTTGAGTGTCCAAAATTTGCAAGGGGGGAAACAGTCTCCAGCAAGGGAGGACTTTGCTCTCTCCCACTTCCTGTCCATGCTTATCCCTGCGCTTGTTTCATTTCTGTTGGCAAAGCCCATCTGCTAGATTCGCCGGTCTTTATGTCCATATTGAGAAGAGGTCAGTTTCTGCAGCTTATTTAGCTCACTGGCAAAGATAACATACTTTTCAAGCAATGTTTCAGCTAGATGTCTGCTTTATGTTAAAACGCCAATCAGCTACTGACATTTCTCAGGAAATGACTGAGAAATCATGCAGTCCACTACATAGTCTAAATATTTAATTTTTAGACATTCTATTTGAATAGGTTCAAGCTCTGTTAAACAAGACATCATGTGAGGCATAAAGGCCCAAGTTGCATTAGGACTTTCTTGTTCTTCTTGGCTATATACTTTCCCTCTCTTTGGTTTAGGGGTTTCTTTTGTGGTTTTGGATTTCTTTCCCTAAGTTATAAACATACATGATTGAAAAAATCTAAAAGGCTTGTATTTTTAAACATTTCCTGCCACTCCTTTCCTCACTCTACACTTGTGCTTTCCGAAAGTAACCAATTTCTGATTGCCTTAGCTGTTGTGTCCATGATGTCCTTGTTTACGGTAAAGTCTAAATCTTCCTACCAGGGAAGAAGAGGATTTAGCTCTCTTGTCCAACTCCCCTCTCTTCACACCTGTTTCATTTACCCCTAACTTTCCAACACAGCAACCATAGTTTCGGTTACATCAGTATTCGGTATTTACATGCTATAATTACAGTCAACAGGACTTGCCAGTTAGCCACGTAGAATACCGTCTTACTTCCTTTTGTGTAGAACTTTGGTTTCCCCAAAGTTGAGGACTATTTCTTTTTTTTTCTTTTCATTTGCTTAGTTGCCAAGCCATTTCATTTTATCCTTAAACTTTTCCAATATGTGTGGGAATCTCTTCACTCTGTTCAAATCACTTCTATGTAATTAGGTGGTTCTTCTTGCTCTTGGGATCAGCCCTCCTCCTATGTTGGTTGTCCTCAGATCTCCTTTCTCCATCATTCTGAGGATTCTCAAGGCATTTTGCTGGCCAGATCTTCTGTTTCCTGAGCCCCGTGCCTCCTTTTTCTTGATTAATATCTCGTCTTAGTGGAACATATCTTCCCTGCGATTTCCGAAGAAGAACGCATGAGCAGTAAATATCTTGCTCCTTTGCATAGCTGAGAAACTGTTTGTTCTCTCCTTCACTTGATCTAACCAACAAGTGTAGGTTGGAAATCACTTTTCCTCAGAATTGTGAAGGCATGGCTCCATGACTTCCTCAATATTACTGAGTCTTCCCCTGCACAGAGCAATGGTAACCAGAGAAAGTCTTCATTGTCTTCCCTGGTGACCTCAGTGGAGGGAGGCTGCAGAAGGAGGTACTTAAAAGGCCTGACTGCTCGTGCTCTCAAAGTCACGGAGGAAGGGAGCTAGAGGTCTCCCTTATCCTCTGATTAAGTATAGCATGTACACTGTCAGCTGTGCTGTGTCTTTAACCCAGAATCCCTCCTCTCGGTGTCTCTAGGGAGTCAAAACCTCATCTTCGGCTGGAGTCCGAGTACTCTCTGCCTGCCGCGGCCCCACTTTCCACGTCCAGCTGAGTTCCCCGTCAGAGGTACCTGCTGTCAATTCCTGGGCCTGGTTGCAGCTCTGCAGAGCAAACCGGCTTGTTGCTGTTGATGACAACCCTATTCTCTTGCTGGCTTGGATTTCAGCCTCCTCTTTAGTTACATTACCATTCATCCAACTTTTTTCAGTAGGTGTTCGTTGTGTTTCAGGAATAGGAGGCCAGCGTGGCTGGGGTGGAGCGGGAGAGGGGAGGATGGTGGGAAGCGAGATCTGATCATACGTGCCCTCATAGTTTGTAACAAAGACTTGAATTTTGAGGTGAGAAGTCAGCCGGAAGAATAGCGTTACGGATGACTGAGATGTGGCCAGCTTTAGGTGGAATAACTAGGGGGAGGTGAGTCCAGGAGCTCGGATATTTTGTCTGAACACCCGGTTGGTCCTCGAATCCAGGAATGGGCTCTGGCTGAAGATAGAGTTATGGGTGGCTTTTTAAAGGTTAAATGGAAAATCATTACTGTGTAAGTGGAGAAAGGAATTCTGGGTAAATGGACACAAGTCTGAAATGATACAAGACACAAGTCTGAAAAACCAGGTCTTGTTCAAGAATTTACCCAGATTGGTGTGATTGGCCCATAGAGCATGAAATGGGGAGTGGTTGAAGATGAGACCGGAATGGAAAGCCAGGAGGGAACTTTGTATGCCATGTTGAGAAATTGGGACTTTATTCTGCAGTGAGGGCTCCTCAGGCTTTTTCATGCTTTAGCGTAACAGAGGGAGACAAAGAATGCCCATCTCTGAGCCAACATGGCAGTGACTTTTTCACCAGATGGGATATGTGGATGTGGTGGCTGAAAGGACTTGAAAGAGGGAAGGTGATGATGTCTTACATGTGTGTGTGGGGGGGTGGGAGTTGGGGTTTAAAAAATCCTTGAGGTGGCGCTGATATACTCCCATTTCCCGTACACTCAGTCTAGAGGGAGGTTTCCCCTCTGGTGGGAGATCACTGCAGGCCGTGCATAGCCACTGAAGGATTTTCTTTTTAAATAACCGGATTTGCATTTTAGAAAGGCAAAGAGGATGGACCCAATGGGGAAGAGATAGGAAGCTATTTCCATAGTCTGTCTCCTTCCATAGGTAGGAGATAATCAGCTCTAAAACTCCAAGTTTAGAGAGGGATCATATGGTCCATAGAAGGGTCATATGATTTTAAAGGCGCGTCCCAACGGAAAGGTTAATGATTTGGGATGGGCCTTTGAGGCTTTGGTTTTTATGTGGATTTTCTTAAGGTATTAAGGAGGGCATGCATTCCATGGAGCACTGTGGGTGTGATGCATAAACAATGAATCTGGGAAGACTGAAAAAATAAAATTAAGATGTTAAAAAAAGGTAAGAGCTTCTAAAATCATTTCAGTTAGTTCACACTTTCCAAATTAAACACTGAGAAGTGATTTTAGTATGTATTTAGGAATTATATTCTGAACAAGAAATGTTCCCAGTGGTTTAGGCACCTTCATTTTCTTTCAAAGAAAGTATAGGAACAGGACCTAACTTTCTCTGTGGAGGGAACATCCTGTCAGTCTTCTCTACTTTTCACTTTTCAGCACGTGTTGTTTACCACTGTTTAATTTTGTCCAGGATAAGAGACAGACAGTAAAATAAATTTATTGCCTTCCTATGCAGACAATCTTGACTTCTTAGCTCCTTCACCCCCACTCTCAAAGGAATTTCTTTTAATGACAGAAGGATGGATACATGCCATTTATTAGAGTTCTGGGGAGAATCCTTAGAACACTGTATATATTCAAAGCTCTGTTCCTGATACAAAAAAGACTGAAGAAAGGACAACGTGATTATTTTGAAAGATGAATTCGTAGAACTTTTCATCAAAGTTGAAATATAAATTGTAATAGCAACTCAAAACATTACTGTTATTGAATACTGCCCTTGGGTAGCTCACACTTAGAAGACATAAAGAGAACATAAAAATCACTACTCTGACTTCCCCACTAGGCTACCCTCCTTGAGGGCCGGGGTTGGGTCCCCTGCTCATTGTATGTGCATGATACTTGCACAGTGCCTGGCACATACATGGTATTCAAAAAACACTTGAGGAGGGGCTCCGGGGTGGCTCAGTCAGTTAAGCGTCTGCCTTTGGCTCAGGTCATGATCCCAGGGTCCTGGTATCGAGCCCCACATCAGGCTCCTTGCTGCACGGAGAGCCTGCTTCTCCCTTTGCCTGTTGTTCCCCCAGCTTCTGCTCTCTCCTTCTCTCTAGTGGACAAATAAACAAAATCTTATTTAAAAAAAAAAAACACACACACAAAACACTTGAGGAACTGCCTAAATGCATGAATGGAGCCCAGACCACAGTGCTCTCAGAAGACCTTAAGGCACAGAGCTGCAGCCAGCACAAGAACGTCAGGAACCTCCCACATAGCCGTGAACTGTGGCCCAGAGAGAGGCTCGAGCGAGATCCCAGAGCTGTTCCAACATTGCCTCCTCCGGGCTGCGTGGTGGTTGGAAAATTCAACTTCCAGGACAGGGCGCGTGAGAGAGACAGATGCTAACGCGGCCCACAGGCAGCTGCTGTATGGCTGTTACACACGTGGTGGTCTCGGGGGGCTAGAAAGCCCAGATGCCACAGCGCTACTTAAAATAACACATCATTTGTGTGGGATGTTGTAAACCACCAGTCATCAGCAGACGGTTGCTAAGCTCCGGGAGCTGCCCGTGAGGACGCCTTTGGAGTTGGGGCATTGTGCAATCCCAGCAAGCCGGGGGCCGCCCGCACAGCTGACGTCCTGACCAGCAGGGGACAGTGCGGCGCGGGTGCGGGGACGCTGGACAGTCCTCGGGCTTTGCAGCCACACCTGCGCCCGCGCCCAGTCGAGCTGCGCGGACAGCTGCCTTCCCCAGAGAAACCGGCAAGAGGAGTCGCTCCTAGAAGTTACACACGTTTTCTCTACTTCTAAATAGCGTTTCTGTGTGGCTCCAGGGATGTTTTACAAGTCTTACAGGTGATGAGAGGACCCCTGTGAATTCACTGCTTAGGCGAGGTCATTTTTGATTTAAAAAAATAATTTGGATGCCAGGGGAAGAAATAGGGAATGAAAGAGTATTTAATAATTCTGCAAACTGAGTTGTGTTTTTAAAATGGGGTATAAGGAGCCCACATACGAGACTTATTTTATAAAATGTGCAATAATTCATGAAAACACGGCCTTGTCCGTGCTTACGCCATGAAGTTGTTAAAGCGTACTGGCTAGCGATGGTAACTACAGCCGTCTTACTGAGAACCCTAGAGCAAGAATTTTGCACACATTTGCACACCAATTCAGTAAGGATGTAAGGAAGATATAAGCTACAGCCCTGTCATAAACTAGGAAGCGAGGCTCAGAGAGATCAACAAATGGGACCAGAGATACCCAGCAATTATTATGGGCTGTGTGATGAAGCTCAAAATACATTTTAATATTGCTTTTAATTATTTGAAATTTTCAAAATGCCACATTATAATAATTTAAACTATTGAGTGATGAACATAGTCATGCTGAAGCTTAAAATCTCGCTGCAATTTTTACCTTTAATCTTGTGACACTGAACAGAGTAAGCAAAATTTTTTTTTGTCAAAGTAGACTTTAAAAAATTAGATAGACTAAAAGATATCCCTATATTTTATTTTATTCATGTTTTTGAAACAATGGCTCTATTTTCCTGCAGACAGTTCAAAGGAAGTATATATGAGAGAGAGAGAGAAAAAAATATTGGGTTTAAAGGAAACCTAAGTGTCACTAGGAGCCGGATTGAAGGATTCACATTTTTAGAAAGGAAATCCATGCAGATTTCTCCAGATAGCAGTTTTTAAAGAAGTTGGTGGTGGGAGACTATGTTTTAAAGCTAGCTTGGAGTGCTTATTTCCCAGGCTTAAGGTAATTTAGGGGAGGTGTCACGGTGCTAGGTTTAGGGTGATGGGACAGTGGTCAGTGCCCTGGGCCTTGGAACAGATCTTGCTGTCACAAAGTGCAAGGTAAGAGAGTAATCTCGGGGCCAACCAACGTTTTTGGACTGAGCATTCATCACGTGGGTCCAGAAGGTATAGGCATAGGCCGTGTTGGGGTAGGGGTGCCCCAAATCATCTGCAGTAGCACAGCCTTAGCAATTCCCCAAAGCCTTGATGCTCTTGTGGAGTAAAGCCAGCCGCCTTTTTGTTTCCCTTGGGGTAGAGAAGGTGGATTTCTTCATGAGCCACGCTGAGGTCTTCATGTAGTACAGGGGACTTGCAGAAAGCCAAGCCTTCCAGAACTTGCAAATGGCTACCTCCCAGCACCGCTGGGACTCTAGACCTCTACCTGCTTTGGGTACAGCAGCTGCTCCAGAACAAATGTGTCAAATCTGGCCACAGTCACTCAGCCTTCCTGATCATGTTCCATGTCCCCAGTGCCGTGGGAGACTTTGAGTGGGTGCTGGTGGGGGAACAGCCCTGCACCTTGTATCCTGTACCCTTCCTCGTCCGACGGTGCTCACCAGGGCTGATGGATAGTTCGGGCAGCTCGTGAAGTTCAGCCGATAGTTTGCTCTCTGAACATTCGGTCTCTCTGAGGCACGGGATATCTGGGGCTTCTTCCTAGACCAGTCTAAACTCTCCTTCTTAATCCAGGCTCAAAGCCCATCCACGTTCCAGGAGCAGCTCTGGAGTGTGGCTGATTTGCCACCGGGTGAGGTTTTCTGATCTGGGGGTGAGGGGTTCCTCAGACAGAACTGGTGCCTCTCCTGCTGCCTCTTTTTCATTTTGCTTTGCTCCCTCCTTATCCTTCTTGGCGTCTGGCTCAATCTTGGGCTCTTTCCCGTCTTCTGCCACAGCTCCTGTTCCCCTTGCTTTACCCACTGTAACGAAGGCCCTTCTGAGCATGTACCGCATCACCCACTGAAGCCGTATTTTTCCTGTGGTACCTGCTTGGGTCCCACTGCCTCCCCTCCTCTAAAAGACATCCCCATAATTTTGGAAATTACAAGTACTTGTCATACTTTAAGATCCCGCAGCACGGCTTACAGAGAGCATGATATGCCATCAGTGCAAAGTCAGACTTTTGCATTGTTTCCGGTCTCATCTTATACCCAAACTGTGAGTCACTTTGATTCGTATGAAATAGAAATGCTTCATAAACATAAAATCAAATTATTTGCTAATTTCTTCATAGTCATCTCTTAGCTTAGTATTATTATCTGGACTTTGCTCTTATTCATAAATGCGGTTTTCAGGTGGTTGAAATGAGTGATGTCATATAATGCTTTCGATTGGCTGGCTGTTACTTGACATAAAATAAGCCTACTTTATCACCCTCTTCTAAAGAAGACAAAGATTCGTCTGAAATTATTATTACTGGTGTGGAATATAAAAGGCTAGAAAATACTTCAGCATCAAAGCATCTCTCGGACAATCACTTGTCACTCACACTGCTTTTTATTTTTTATTTTTAAAGATTTTATTTATTTATTTGACAGACAAAGATCACAAGTAGGCAGAGAGGCAGGCAGAGAGAGAGGAAGAAGGAGGCTCCCTGGCTGAGCAGAGACCCTGATGTGGGGCTCGATCCCAGGACCCTGGGATCATGACCTGAGCCGAAGGCAGAGGCTTTAACCCACTGAGCCACCCAGGCGCCCTCACACTGCTTTTTAAACCCCAGCATTCTATGGAAGGAACAATGTAACTGTTGTTTTGTTTTGTCTTCCCGTTGGGAAAATTTAAACAGTGATTTTTCACTTTTGATTAAACTTTTCACTTTTTGGTTGAATGTTTATATTTTTAGAGATCATACCTGTTTCCTTCTAGAACTAGAATTGTGTAATACAGAATGATAGAGTTGAAAGGGACCCCGAAGACGGTCTAGTCAAATCGTCTTGTTTCACAGTTGAGGAAACACCTTGTTTGGCATTTCTTCACTTTAGTGCAGATGAAGGCATCACCAAAATCAGTGTTAATTGCTTTGACATTTACATTGCAAGCTGGACCAACCCTGGGTTGGGGAATAAACAAACAGGGATGAAAACAAGTTTATGATGTCATCAATCCAGCTGTTGGACTGTTCTTCCCCCAAATAATCTCAAGTGAGTTGCAGACTTAAATTCCTGAACTATATCATTTATTTCACAGAATAGAGATGGCTGATAATTTGTTTACTAAACTTTCTTTGGTCTCTGTTAGAGGACCCAGTCAAGGGTTAACACCCCATAAAGCACAATAGCCTATTACGGCAGTGAATTAGCGCCCTCTAGCACATTTCTGAGTTACTCCTGCCAAGAAGTCGTATAAAATGTAACTGAAACTGCGCTGGGTTCTTTACACTGTCTCATATTTAATTCTCACAAAAATTGTATGACATCCATTGAGACAGCAGTGCAAGGAGAGAAAGCCAATATGCAGTGTGGTGAGGGGTCCTTCAGGAGTGAGAAGAGCTGTGGACGGGGAATGACTGACCTTACTGAGTGACACTGATGAATATGAAGAGGTCCTGGTCCTCTGGGGGCTCCCTGATTAGTAGGAGAGAAAGATTTCCAGAAAGGGGGGTACCTGGGTGGCTCAGTGGGTGAAGCCTCTGCCTTCGGCTCAGGTCATGATCTCGGGGTCCTGGGATTGAGCCCTGCATTGGGCTTTCTGCTCAGCAGGGACCTGCTTCCCCCACCGCCGCCCCGCCTGCCTCTTTCCTACTTGTGATCTCTCTCTCTGTCAAATAAATAAATAAAATCTTAAAAAAAAAAAAAGAATTCCAGAAAGGAACCTTGCAATAGGCACCTTAAGAGCTATTGCAAGTTATTATATTTTTTAAGAGTGTGGGAGCAAGGAAACAGAACCACTAACTCTGCCTGGGGGTTGTGAGGATAGCTGCAGGGAAGAGATGACACCGGACAAAGAATTAAAACAGGAGAGTAGTTTGACGGGTAAAGAACAGAAAAACATCGTTCAGAGCAGCCACAGGGGCAAGCGAAAGGACACACAACTGGAGAACACTCTGATACGTTTAAGTGTGAGTAATGCAGGGGGTCAGTGCTGTTGGAAACCGGGGTGCATGGGATGGAGGGGACAGAAGTGTCCGGAGCAGCACTGGGAAAAGCTTCTGTGACCACACAGCGAATATGGAACTTATCTTCTTGACAACGGGAGTATTGGGGATTTTCAACTGGAAAATAATATAATTGGATTTCTTTTTTTTTCTGCCTTAGAAGTTGAGAAATATAACCCACGGTCAGAAAACTACTGAAACAAACATACTGTATAAAGCATAGTTATAAAGCCAACAGTTCTGTACCCCGCACTCTGGTATAGAAATACAACACTGTGAACACTCAGTCCTTCTTTCTACCCGCGTTATAATCCCATTCAAGTCCCCAAAGACAATAACCACCGTCTTTGTGACCCTTATCCACTACTTGGCTTTCCTTCACTGTTTCATTACTTGTATATACTTCCTTAGAAAATAAGATTTCCTTTTAACTGCTTGCAAAGTTTTTATAAATGGAATGGCACTTAAAATTTTCCTTCTGTTTGATTTTTACTGCTCCGCATAATGTCTGTAACATTAGTCCTTGTTGATTGTTGCTGTCACGGCTGTTTTTTTATGTGAAATGCTGACCAGCCTTCTCCTGTCTGAATACTTGGCAATTTCTCTTGTATGATGCTGTCGGATATTTGTTCTCTGACTTTTTTAAACGAGTTCTTGGCCAACATGAACACTACTGCCATGAGCTTTTTGTACTTTGTGTCCTACTCACATGTGCAGAACAGTTTCTCCAGCCGACTTCAATTTCTTTCAGGACGTGAACTCTGATAGCACTGCGTGGCATCTACCCGAGGGGAGCGAGGAAATAGTGGCCTGGTCCACTTCCAGTGAGGGGGGAGAAGAGGTCCGATCGGAGGGATGGTCCTGAGGCAGCATGGAGCTGTGTAGGAAATGGAGTGGCACCTACAGGTGACTCTGAGTTTTCCAGCTTAAAACACTGATATCCTTAAGTGACAGAAAAATTCTGGGGGAGAAGTAAGTTTTAGGGGGGAAAACGAGTTCTATTTTGGGTTTGAGGTGACTTCTGGACATATAAGCAGAAATGTCTGCGAGGCAATCAGAAAGGCCTGTTGAGAACTTGGGAGGGGACAGGCTGGAGGGAAAGGTGTGGAAATGATAATGTACAATAGGTTGTCAAAGACATGTGAAAAGAGAAAAACAGTCATTGATGGCACTTTCTGACAGGCACTAGTCTAAGAATGCTACGTATATCTCAAGAAACACAAGCGTTGGGGAGGATGTGGAGAAAAAGGAACCTTGTGCACTGCCAGTGGGAATGCAAACTGGTGCAGCCACGGTGGAAAACAGTGTGGAAATTCCTCAGAAATTAAAAATAGAGCTACCCTACCTATGACCCAGCAATTGCACTACTAGGTATGTATCCAAAGGATTAAAAAAAGGCTGCTTTGAAGGGGCACATACACCCCAGTGTTTATGGCAGCACTATCAACAAAGTATTGACCCAAAGAATATGTAGTCACTAATTTGAAAGGACACATGCACCCCCATGTTTACTGAAGCATTATTTATGATAGCCGAACTATGGAACAGCCCAAGTATCCAGTGATGGACGAATGGATGAAGAAAATATGGTATATACACACGGGGGAATATTATTCAGCCATAAAAAGAATGAAATCTTGCCATTTGCAGCGACATGGATGGAGTTAGACAGCATAATGCTGAGCACAATAAGAGAAAGATGAATCCTGTATGATCTCACTCATACGTGAAATTTAAGAAACAAAACAAATGAACAAAGGAAAAAGAAAGAGATAGAGAAACCAAAATACAAACTCTTAACTATAGAGAACAAACCGAGGCTTACCAGAGGCAGGTGGGTGGTGGGATGGGGGATAGATGATGGGGAGTAAGAGTGCACTGATGCGCACTGAGCAGTACATAGAATTATCGAATCACTATATCGTACGTCCGAAACTAAAAGATCAATGTATGTTAACTCTACTGGAATTTTAAAAAACTTAATAAAATAAAAAAAAAGAATGTTAAATGTATCAACTCATTTCATCTTCACAACAACCCAAGGAGTCACAGAATACTGTTCTTTTCATTTTACAGTTGAAATAACTGAGGCATAGAGAGGTCGAAAGCTTGCCCAAGATCATAGATCTAGCTAGTGGTGGCTCCAGGTGGAGAGGATTGAATTCTCGTGAGTACCGATATCAGTGGTTGTGAGGAGGAGCCTGGCAGGGACACTTAGCTGAACAGTCACCAAGTTAGGAGGAGAGCCAGGAGCCTGTCATTAATAGCCGAGCTTAAGTTAACTGGGTAAGGTTCGTCAGGTGCCTGGCTGGAGGGGGTCAGCGTGCCAGAGTGCAGTCATACTAGCCAAGCTGGCGATTAGGCGACAACAAAACCTATTGCTGCTTAGCTCATGGCTTCCAAGAAAGGAAGTGAAACCTTTTTAAGGAAATCTAATAATTAAATACAGAAAAATAGTTATTTACCTTTGGTTGCTGTCTACAGCTAAAGTAAAAAGAAAAATGCCTCCCTTGAGAAATTCAGTTAAACATGGCAGAGGAAGATGGTGGACGAATGGGGCTGGTGGTGGGGAAGGTGAGTGCCCTCTCTGTACCAGGCAGCTCTGCTGAGTAAACAAGCTGAGCTGGGCAGGAAGGAGGAAGTTGTGGGAGAGTCCCTCCTGGGCCGGCACCTGCAGCTCACCGCCCCCTACTGGGGCTTGGTCACTCTGACGCAAGTGAATGGGAGTGGGTGTCCAGATGGCCCTTCAGCTGCACCTGGAACCTGTCCCATGGCCCTGTCTTCTCCATGGTGTTGTCCTGCTCCTCCCTGGGTCTGCTCCTCCCTTCTGTCTGTCACAAGGTTGGCAATCAGGCAGGATCTCTGTAGAAGGGGTCAAGTTCTCAGCTGAACAAAGACATGATGCTGACTCAGCAGTAGGAGAAGAGAAAATCCAAGTCTGATTCTCATTCATTCGTTCATCCATTCATTGATCGATTCACTCATTGCACTCACAGATATTTATTGAACACCTATAATGTCCTGGGCACGAGGCTAAGACCCGTGTAACCCAAAAGGGATTAAACCAAGCATGACCCTTGCCTTCATGAAACATATAATCTAGTTGGGGAGATGAAAAAATAGTAAGTAGCAAATAAAAGATTACGAAGCTGTCATATGTAATAAGAAGACAAACAGGAGGCTACAAAAGATTAAAGGGTGGATGGGGGAATTTAGAAAAACTGATCACACAACACATGGTAGACTTCATATGCTCACGCTTGTCCAGTTCTCTCTGCCTTTAATGCATAGGAGAGGACCATACTGCCCCCTTCCCTTGCCAATTGTTGGAGGCTGATGACTAGTTCAGACCAAATACTGGTACTTGATGTAGGATTCTTCCTTCATAAAAATCATCTTGCATCTTCCCCGTTGTCTGCCCCACTTCTCCACTATCTCCCCATTCCCACCCATAAGGGAATGAATTAAGGGAGCGATTTTTCTTTTTACTTTAGCTATAGACAACAACCAAGAGGGAATAACTTTTTCTCTGATTTATTCCTAGGTTTCTTATGGAAGTCTCACTTCCTTTCCCCAAATATGTGACATTAGTTTGGCAGTCTCGTGGTGAGCAGCGTGGAAACTGATAATGGAGGTCTAGAGTGACCGCAGTTCTCATTCGGCTGCTAATAAAACGAACTCCTGCATTAATTTGGAAAGATTATGCAGCTAAAGAAAATGTGGCCCTAGGGGGAAAAACTAGAAAACAATGTTTCTAGTGTGTGTTGGTTGCTACTGGCTATGTTTTGGAAAGACTTTATAAGCTTAAAAAGGAATTGGTTGATCTGTAAGCGGAAATGAAAAGGAAAAGAGATATTTCAGAAAAATGAGGGTTTGCAAAATTGGAAAACTTGACAGGTTTTAGGCTCCAAAATTTTAAGAGAGAGAGTTTGGGGAAGACATGAAAGTCCATTAAAGTAAACCAATGGAAAGGCCAAATTAAAAGTATGGCTTTTACACCCATTGGTAATACCTCTCAATCACTTCAGAAACTTTGGGGCAAAGATACAATTAAGATATACAATGGTAAAGAGCCTCAGAAAGATGAAAATAAAAGTGTAGCTTTCCCACAGAAAAGTATAGTCTCATGTTTACTCAGGGTAACTGTACTGGCAAGAGAGAAAGATACATTCAACTGTATGTATCTTGAGGGGAGTGAGAAAGAGAATGGGGCAAGAAGGCAAAAGAACATAGTAGACCTGAGAACCATGTTTTAAAAAGAACTATAACAGTATTGGCAATTACAGTTTACTGAAATAAGAGACAAGAAACTTACTAAATAATTTTGGGAGAGATTTACTGTCAAAGGAATCATAAACCCCCCTGGACTTGTGGCCTTCCAACATTGTACAAGTAGCACATGAACTAAGGGCATATACCCACTGAATACACGGCCAATGGTGATAACAGAAGAAAACCCTCCAGAGGGGGGAGTCAAGAGATTCAACGGACATTTTTCACCCACCTTGCCTAGGAAAGGGGCCCCTCTGGTGTTTGCCCAGGAATAACTTCAGAAACATAACACATCACTCGGTGCCTGCTGCTGGCTTCCATTTCTCCCTGTCAGAATGGAGTGTTCTGTGTGGTTGTTCTGGCCCTGTTCCTCCAGTGTACATTGCCTGTGGGGGACAGATTAATCTATTACTGTTAGTTCACGGTTCGGTAGCTCAAGATGGACCACATGAAACCCGATGTAGAGACTGCCGCGCACTACCCAGACTCTGGACTGTGAGTTCCATGTTTGGACTTCTGGTTTGTTTCTTTTGGAAAGAAGGCTAGTGACTTGTGGAGTGGGAAGAAGAGTGAAACAAAAGAGTGGCCTAGAGTAGTAGAACTAATGATCATTCCTTTCCTTCTGGCAAATGGGAAGATTATATATCCTTGTCCCCTTGCAGTAAGGTGGACCACCAGACTGTGCTGAAGCATTTAATGGCTACTGGGAGGATACCTTCTCCCCCAGAGGAGCGAGGGATCTCACTGGGGGGCCTCATTTATAAGAGCACTAATCCTACTTATGAGGACTCCACCTTCAAGATGTAAGCACCTCAGAATGGTCTCATTTACTAATACCATCACTTTGCGGGGGGTGTCAGAACTTCAACATATGAATTTGGTGGGGGGGACATAGTCTGACCACAGCACTGTCTGTAGTGAGCAGGAAGAAGGAACAGAAAGTGCCCTAGAGACAGGGTGTTACAGAATTATCCAAACCTTGCCAAGATGCAAATGTTGCCTAGGAGAGGAATGAAGACGCAGAGATGATGATCTATATGTTCATCATCGAAAAGCAATCCCTAAAGAGGGGAGGCTTACTTCTTAAAGGAGCAGAATGTCAAGACTTCAGAGCTGGAGCGAGGAGAGTATGGGGTTCCTGAGAAGACCAAGACTCCAACTGGAAGAGAGCCGTGTTCCTCTGGCCTGGTTTTCTGGTTGCCCTGAAGAGTACGTGTCAGTATGTATGGATGAGAAGCCACTTCAATTCAGTAATGAACTCCCAAAGTGCTTTCTAATATCTACCCAACTCCCTCCTCCTATGGGAAGAAAATAATAGCACTTAAAATCTCCACAATCTAACCACTCACCCACCTCCATTCTTCTCCACCTGCCTTTCCTCTCTGCCTTGTTTCTGTGGCAATAATGGGTACATAGAAGACCCTACAGAGCACAGGTGAAGCCATCTCTGAAGGAGACAGTGGGTCTTCCATCTTGTTTCCCTCAGGACTTGGGTAAATGTCACCCAATCCCACCTTTCCATTTGATCTTCTCTTCTCCTCCTCCTACAGCTTTTTGCCATCTTCCAGTTCTCAAACACTCAGTTTCTTTATCTTCTATATTCTTCAAACAGTTTCTCACTAGGATTTGTTCCTTTTGGCAAGAAGGGGTGAATTGTTAGCCTTCCAGGTTCAGGGAGTGACCCTTTGTACAAGCTCTGTGTGCAGAGAAGGAAGGACAAGTAAGAGCCTGGGAAATTGCCTCTTCCTGGACTTCCTCCTCAGGGATTCTTCATTAGATCAAAACACTTCACGTATTTTTTAATTGTAGAAGGAACATATGCACGTTTAAAAAAAGGACAATTACTAAGAAAGATGTGCTACGAGTCTCTCTCCCTGCATTCATTCACAACCCTCTCCCTTACACTCAGAGGTAAAAATTTGACAGTATTTTTTAATCTTGCAGAGTATTATACAAATCTGCAAGGGACATACATACATTTTCTTTTTCTTTTTTTTTTCCATTTTATTTTATTTTATTTCTTTTCACTCTTCCAGCATTCATTGTTTATGCACCACACCCAGTGCTCCATGCAATACTGCCCTCCACAATACCCACCACCAGGCTCACCCAACCCCCCAATACCCGCCCCTCCAAAACCCTCAGTTTGTTTCTCAGAGTTCTTACACAAATGTATGGCATGCTGTGTTTTTGTTTACCTCTTCCGATTAACATGTCAACTCTTGTCTTCTCACTCATATCAGCACATACAGATCTACCTCAATCATATGCACCTACTTTGTATTCCATTGTTGTGAATGTTTTAAATTTGCAGCATATTTCATGTGACGTATTCTTTTTCATTTTGTTTCATTTATTTATTTTTAAGTAATCTCTATACTCACTGTGGGGCTTGAACTCACAACACTGAGATCAAGAGTTGCATGCTCTACCAGCTGAGCCCACCAGGCATCTCTTATGTGATACATTCTTTTAGGGAAGATCTTCCACAACATTTTATGTCCTCCATTGAGTTAATGTAAATTTTTGATATTTCCCAATAATGTCATTTATAATTTGAAAAAATCCAAACTTCTTCCTATTAAATTATTTTTTTCTTTATTCTTTTTTTTTAAGATTTTTAAACTTATTTATTTGACAGACAGAGGTCACAAGTAGGCAGAGAGGCAGGCGGCGGGGGGGGGGTGTAGCAGGCTCCCTGCTGAGCAGAGAGCCCGATGCGGGGCTTGATCCCAGGACCTGAGCTGAAGGCAGAGGCTTAGCCCACTGAGCCACCCAGGCGCCCTGAATTACTTTTTTCTTTATTCTTAAACTTTAATCTTATTTGTTATTTATTATTATTATCTTTGGAAATCCAAATCTTTGATCACAGTTCACAAACTAGTAAACCAAATTTGACAGGAGGGTAATCGGACTTGTGATGAAGCGAAGTATAAGTAAGTGGCCATTGACAGTGAAGCTCTAGTATACATTAAAATCACCTGTGAAACAATTTGAGTCAATGGAAAAACATAATGTAATTTACCAAAATTCCTAATAGACATTTTTTTTCTTGTTTTATACCTTTATTTGGCAATCAGCGATTAGTTCTCATCCAACATTAACTGTAGATTTTAGAAGTGGTGACAGGTACATAGGTAACCAATGGACAGAGCTTGTTTGTCGAATCTTCCTCCTCATTATGTTTTCTGGACAACTGCACATGGATGTACAGTATGGAACATTCCTTATTCCTTTGGTCCAGACAGCTTTGTTGAGCCTGGTGTCAATGTGCATATCTGGAGTTCCCATGTCCTTCCTGGCAAATTTCCAGGTCTCTTTGAGTGCCCAAGGGACACATTTCTTGATACCCACTCATAGATGCACTTGTGACTGTGGATGGTGTATTCTCTAGTCACTACCTCGTTGATGGCAGAACGAATGACCCTTCTTCTTCTTATCACCCTTCTTGGTAGGAGCCATCCTGCTGGGCCCTGGTTGGAAAGGAAGCTAGACATGGGTTTTAAGAGCCATGGAAGGATGCGCACCTGGGTGGCTCAGTTGGTTGAGCACTGACTCTTGATTTCGGCTTGCATCATGATCACAGGGTCGTGGGATTGAGCCCCGTGTTGGGCTCCATGCTCAGCACTGAGTCTGCTTAAGATTCTCTCTCTCTCCCTCTGCCCCCCACACCCTCTGCTTGCACTCTCTCTTAAAAAAAAAAAAAAATGGAAAAAGGAAAAAAGAACCTTGGAAGGAAAACTAGAACCTTTATAGAGTTATGGTGTCAGATGAGGATGATGATGACAACAGTGATGACAGCAAAGACTGACCACATCTAGGTTCTCAGGGTTAAAATAATCATCTTTTGTAAGAAAATACGTTTTAAGTATTTAAAATAATTTAAAATTTAAAATTCACTGTGTGAATCAGTGAATATTTAAAATTTTATGATAGGTTTAGACAATTCATGCTAAGAAAAGGGGAAAATAATCCATAAAACGGTTACTTGAAATGTCATGGGATTGCCATTTAACAAACGACATTCCTGTGTCAGGGAAAAGGTCTGATCTTTCTCTCCTCTTGCTTTTTACTTGCACTGGAAGAACTTTTACAAGCATTCAAAAATCTTAAGATAATAACAGGCTCAGATTTTTTAAATACATAACATAAACAATGTATTCATAAATAATAATGCACAGTAAAGTATTCTCTAAGATTAAGAGTGTCAGATCTAAATTTACTTTTTATTTTTTGGCATCTAAATTTGAGTCTTGCACATGGTAGATACTTAAAATACAGATGAATTTTGATTTGATTTGATTTGATTCTTATGGGTGGGTCTTGGGACCAGGATTGACACCTCGCTAGAATCTAGAAGTCATATTCCAAGCAAGGCCATACCATTAGTCTGAGTTTTCACGAAGACTACAGAGAATAACATTTGAGATCTAACTCACTTGAAGATGACTACAAGGACCTTTTAGATTCACAGAGTGAAATTCCTTCAAGAGTTTCTCTTCCTTTCTTTTCCATGATTTTTTTGAGGTTTCTGAAACCCATTCCTGACAGTGATAATGACAGTGCTGAGAAACAAAGTCCTACAGTTAAGACAAACCAAACCAAACCAAACCCATAACTACTGGTTTTCCAGTGTGCTTACCATGAGAATCTCACACTCATTTTTTTAAAGCTAAAGTAAATTGGCGTTAAGTTACAGATTCTCAGAAGCGTGAAGGTCTTTCAAGTATTATTTAGTCTACTCTCAAGAAAAAATTCTTGAATCCCTCCACACCATTAGTATTTTACTATTTCCACTAAGTACTGAACTCAGCAATGTCTTCTCCGGACAGAGCTGGGTATAAGGGGCTGAGCAATGTCCAATAGACTCCAAACTAGAACCGCCCACTACTTCCATGAGGGCAGGGGTAGATGTCAGGGACTAGACTTATCGGCTGGTACTAGGAGAACATTCAGGCTGGCAGGCAGAACCCAGACTCTTGCAATTACGGTAACCTGTAATAAGTACAGAGTGATCATTGCTATCTGGGAGATCCATGATGCGGGGAGCACAGTGGTGGCAACCTCAGGAGGTAGTGTTTGGAGACACAAGCTGACAGGATAATAGGGCAGGAGGGAGCTCAGTCTGTAATGAGTTTCATGGGCAGGGTTGCAAACCACATACTCTGGTCTACAGAGGCCCCTAAACCTGACCTTCCCCCTGCAGCTCGACCTCATGACCTCACCTTTAATGTTCCTTCACTCTGGCTTGTTTTCCAACCACAGACTGCTAAGTTCCCTTGGAGCCCACAGCCTTCCTCATTCACATTTGTCCTTAAACGTCCTCTCCTTACAAAGGCTTTCTCGGGACATTCTCTACCACATGATTCCATTTGAATTATTTTCATAACCTTGAGGACTTTCCTCCTCATTATATATCCTCTAATACAAACTCAATGAAAGGAAGGTGTCTGTTTGTCTTGTTCTTTATTGTACCCAATAATACCAGGCACTTTCATACGTTCCTATCATATTCTGGGGGCTTATTAAACATTTAAATGAATGAGTGAATGAACAAATGAACTAGTTAACTGTTAACAAATGAATTACTCTAGCTAGGATAGAAGCCTGACAAGATGGAAGTTTCTGGAACTAAAAATATTTGAAACCAAATCCTTGACGAAATAACAGGAGCCAGGGGGGAAGAGGAAAGCTGTCGCCAGACGCAGAAGTCTTAATAAATGAAAGGAATGGACACAGATGGCAGGAGTGAGGTGAGGCAGGAGGTTGTGGGGGATAGCTTGAGCTTCAGTGTAGAATGAACTATTAGAAGATAACGGAAAAGCCTGGGTTTGCACATTGTAATGGGAGGAGGCCAGCCTCTTGTTTTGTGAAATGTGTTACTCAAGCGGACGGAAGGGCACATTTTAGTTAGGTTACAGATAAGGGAGATTTGGATAAGGGCATCTGCATAAAGGTTGTGGATAGAGTGGGATTCGATCATGGTGGTATGCAGAAAGTGTGGAGCAGGGAGGCAACATCTTTGGGAGTATGTGGTGGGAGTAAAGAAGCATCTAGCAGTAAGAGGGGCAGAGTCAACTGAGGGACAAGGGAAGAAAAAAATATGTTTTTTGAGATGTAGGAATAAAGCAGAAATGACGTGCCTCAAATACGGAACTTTGCTGCAAGTTTACAGGCAGGACCCGGTTTCATCTCAGAGATGGGGGCCTAACTGTCCGGCATGACCGTTTGGACTCACACAGAGAGAATTGCTTTTCCTCAAAATGCTACAGAATGGTGGTTTGGGGCCAGGCAGGGGTAGTGGGAGGTAGCTCTGTCCTCCAGGTATTGACAGTGTTCGGACCTACCTGGGGGATATAAAAGAGGCAGAAGCCAGTCCAATAGGTTTAGTCTAACGCCCTGTGGGAGATCAGAGGCGACAACAGTCAGTGTGAATGAGGCCGGTGATTCTGTCCAGGAGGGGGACAGGAGGGGCCAGAAGATCATGGAAGTACTAGAAATTGAGCTGGGCTTTGTTGTGATTTAGCTTATGAAAGAGGAACCAGAAGTTTGTCCTTGAGTAATGTTTCCTGTAACTGACTAGTTTTTTTTGTAATGGTTTGGGTCTGAGAGCTTAGAAGGAAGGGGGCTGTAATAGGGGAAAACCTGGCATTCTGCATTTATGCAAGTAGAATTTTGTTCTCTTTTCTTTGGGTAGCTGCATCGAATCAGGAAGGGTAAGGAAAGTCCCCTGGTTTCTTGTCAGTTGGGTAGAAACAAAGGTAACCATGGAATCAGCCAAACCAGGGATCCTGAGAGGTCAAGGGTGTATCAGCCAGACTTGGCCGGCTTGAAATAAGAAAGCGAAAGCTCACAGAGGCCCAAGAAGCCCTTCTCCCCAGATCGGAAGCTGCTGCCCAGCAGAGTGGAAAGCCCTAGACCTCAGCGCACCCAAACCGTTGCAGGAGCAGCGCCCTGAAGAGGCAGAAGCTGAGAGGCCCGTGCACGGCGCGCGCGGGGGTAGGCGGCCCATGGATAAGTTCCGGACGGTGCTGGACCTGCACCTCAAGCATCACAGCACGCTGGGCTACGGCCTGGTGACCCTCCTGACGGCGGGCGGCGAGCGCGTGTTCTCCACCGCGGTATTCCAGTGTCCCTGCAGCGCCACCTGGAACCTGCCCTACGGCCTTGTCTTCCTGCTGGTGCCCGCGCTCGCCCTCTTCCTGCTGGGCTACGTGCTCAACGCGCGCACCTGGCGCCTGCTGACCGGCTGCTGCGCGCGCGGCGCCCGCTCCGGGGGCTGCGGCGCGGGGCGGCGGGGCGTCCTGGTGTTCGCGCAGCTCAGCGCCACCGCCGCGGTCGCGCCGCTCACCTGGGTGTCGGTGGCGCTGCTCGGGGGCGCCTTCTACGAGTGCGCCGCCTCCGGGAGCGCCCCCCTGGCGCGGCGCCTGTGCCAGGGCCGCGACCCCACCTGCGAGGCCCGGCTGCCGCTGGCGCCCTGCAGCCCGGCCCAGGCGTCCGACGCGCAGGACCTGCTGAAGGAGCTCAAGGCCCAGTCGCAGGTCAGGCGCCGGCCGCTGGCCACGGTCGGGAGGACGGGAGAGGGGCGCGTCCAGACCCAGGACCCCGGAAGACAGAGGAGAAGGGCGACTGTTTCCGTAGCACGACTGAGAAGGAGGGAAGGCGCTCGTACCATTGCAGGCACCTGCGCTGGGCCGGATACCGCGCCAGGCCCTTGACCTCCAACCCTACGTTATCTTCTTGATACGCCGTGCCCAGGTCCAGTTGTTTGTGCAGCCAGAAGAAGGCAGAATTGTTACAATAAAATGGGTTGACCTGGCTCTAAAGCCACCACCCCCACGCTGCTTCTGGGCATGTAAAGCTCAGAGGTTCTTCTTCCTCTTCTTCTTCTTTTTAAAGGATTTTATTTATTTATTTATTTGACAGACAGATCACAAGTAGGCAGAGAGGCAGGCAGAGAGAGAGAAAGGGAAGCAGGCTGCCCGCTGAGCAGAGAGCCCGATGTGGGGCTGGATCCCAGGACCCCGAGATCATGACCTGAGCCGAAGGCAGAGGCTTAACCCACTGAGGCGCCCCAAGCTAAGAGGTTCTTGAACAGGAATGCTTGTTTCTTTGGATTTGTCAAAATTCCACGTTTTGAATTCTAGCGTAGTGAATTCTCTGGGCCTTGGACATGACTTGGAAAATTATTTGTCAAGCAGTTCTACCGAGGGTTTTGGGAGTTACTGCCACTTCTAAAGAGACCAAGACCTGGGGCGCCTGAGTGGCTCAGTGGGTTAATCTTTTGCCCTCTGCTCGGGTCAGGATCCTAGGGTCTAGGGATTGAGCCCCATCTCGGGCTTCTGCTCCACAGAGAATCTGTCTCTCTCTCTCATAAATAGATTTTTAAAAAAGAGAGCGAGACTAAGACCTAAAACTGTTGCTTGATCATCATAATCACTGTGAGTAGTTCAAACTCTAGGTAGGAATTTTTAAATTTGGGGGCGCCTGGGTGACTCAGTCGGTGAAGCGTCTGCCTTCAGCTCTTGGCATGATCCCAGGGTCCCAGGATGGAGCCCTGAGTGGAGCTCCCTTCTCAGCCAGGAGTCTGCTTCTCCCTCTCCTTCTGCCTCTGCCCCTACCCCCTGCTCCTGAGCGTGCTCGCTTGCTCTCTCTTTCTCTCTCGCGTGCGTACACACACACACACACACTCTCTCTCTCTCTCTCAAATAAATAAAATCTTTTTAAAAAGGATTTTAAACACATCTATCTATCTATCTATCTATAGATAGATATAGATATATATATTAAAAATATGGCTAGGGGCGCCTGGGTGCCTCTCTGCCTACTTGTGATCCCTCTGTCAAATAAATAAATAAATAAAATCTTTAAAAAAATGTTGCTAAATTGCTGTTTTTTTCTGTGTTTTTTCCCTAAGGTTCTGGGCTGGATCCTGATAGCAGTTGTCATCATCTTCCTTCTGATCTTTACATCTGTCTCCCGATGCCTATCTCCAGTTAGTTTCCTGCAGCTGAAATTCTGGAAAATCTATTTGGAACAGGAGCAGCAGATCCTTAAAAGTCAGGCCACAGAGCATGCAACAGAACTGGCCAAAGAGAATATTAAATGTTTCTTTGAATGCACGCATCCAAAGCAGTACAATACCCCCACTGTCAAAGACTGGCAGCAAATTTCCTCACTGTATACTTTCAATCCAAAGGACCAGTACTACAGCATGTTGCACAAATATGTCAACAGAAAAGAGAAGAGTCATAGTATCCGATCTAACGAAGGAGATGTAGTGATT
The DNA here is from genome assembly GCF_010015895.1 of Lontra canadensis. Lineage (NCBI taxonomy): Eukaryota > Metazoa > Chordata > Mammalia > Carnivora > Mustelidae > Lontra > Lontra canadensis. The sequence goes on from NW_022631169.1 coordinate 2,123,421, forward strand.
CCCATTCTCGGCTTTGTAGATACACCTGGTATTAACACTGCTGCTGAGTTATGACCTTATGAATGAATACAGGGAAAGTTCTTTTGAGTTTTCACTACATTAAAAAATAAAAAGCTTTGGTATCGTGTATGACTGCTCTTTTTTAGATTTTTCAAATTGTGGAAACAAATCAAATAAAAAATTAGTACTCTACCTATTTATTATATTAATTATAAAAAAGGAAGCAAAGTCTGGTGACTCACTCAAAGTGACAGACTAGAACTAGGTCAGAAGTTTTATATCCCTGGTCTAGTGTCCCTTTCACTGAATAATAATGAAGTCAAATAAAACACTTCAGTAGCAGAAACTGAAAGAACAAATGAACTTCTGACCTTTCTTTTAGGTTATCTGATGTTAATTTCAAATTCACTGTCTTGTAGATTACACCTTGTTTGGAACATTAAAATACTGGCATTTGGGGCACCTGGGTGGCTCAGTGAGTTAAAGCCTCTGCCTTCGGCTCAGGTCATGATCCCAGGGTCCTGCGATGGAGCCCTGCATTGGGCTTTCTGCTCAGCAGGGAGCCTGCTTCCCTTCCTCTCTCTCTACCTGCCTCTCTGCCTACCTGTGATCTCTGTCTGTCAGATAAATAAATAAAATCTATTTAAAAAATACTGGCATTTTGTGGCAGTTACTAAACAAAAACCAAAAAAATCATCACAAAAAGGAAAATAAAATAAAAAAAATACAAAACATGGAAAACTAGGATAATTGCAAGCAAAACTGTTGGTTTTCACTTGCAGGATCCAAGGGAAAATTTTAAAGGATTTTATTTATTTATTTATTTATTTAATTTAGTGATTTATTGATTTAACCCAAGATAGCCAAAATACTATCATTTCAACATGTCATCCATCTTGAGAATTATTAATGAGCTATTTTGCCTTTTGTGTGTGTGTGAAATTGTGTCTGTGAAACCCAGTGTGGTTTTTGTTTTTGTTTTGTTTTTTTTTAATAAACATATAATGTATTATTAGCCCCAGGGGTACAGGTCTGTGAATTGCCAGGTTTACACACTTCACAGCACTCACCATAGCACATACCCTCCCCAATGTCCATAACCCAACCACCCTCTCCCCCACCCCCCCCCACAACCCTCAGTTTGTTTTGTGACATTAAGAGTCTCTTATGGTTTGTCTCTCTCCCGAGTCCATCTTGTTTCATTTATTCTTAAAGGATTTTATTATGGGAAATTTCAAATATAGACAAAAGTAGAGAGGATAGTGTCATGAACCCCTGTAGAGTCATTATGCATCTTTGACATAGTACAGAAGAACGATAAAACCTTTACCATACAAATAAATGTAGAAATACAGGTTATGACCTGATTTAGAGGATGGGAGGAGACTGAAGAAATCTGTGAGAAACTGAAACCGGAAGAATAGCAGAGCATTTCTGTTTGTAGAATAGCATGGCAAGGACTGAGGTGAGAAAAATCTTAGCACAGCTGGAACCCTTAAAGGTGACTGGAAGAGGCAAAGCAAGGGACAGGTCATGTAGCTTCTTGAAGTCGTGCAAAGGAGTTTAGTTTTCATGCCGTGAGCATTTTAGGAAGATTGTTTTGATATTCTTGTGGGAAGGTTATGGTGGGGAAGAGGGAGAGCCAACATGGAAATGAAGAGACTAGTCAGAGCGCCGCTGCAGTGAAAAGAGGTGGGAGTGAACTTGAACTGGGTTGATGGTGATGAAAACAGACGTAGAGAGGTTCAAAGTAGATTTTGAACATAGACATACAGGCTTTGTTGTTGGAGAGGATACAAAGATTTATTGAAAGCAATGGTGTCTATAGACAAAATTCTGTTGCTTGAAAATACCAGGGGACAATAGATTGTCATTTATGCACATCTCCCAAATTTATGGCTGTTTTGTATATTTTTATAAGGCATGAGGGCACCTGGGTGGCTCAGTCGTTAAGCATCTGCCTTCAACTCAGATCATGATCCTAGGGTCCTGGGATCAAGCCGTACCTCAGGTTCTCTGCTCAGTGGGGAGCCTGTTTCTCCCTCTCCCACTCCCCCTGCTTGTTTCCTTTCTCGCTGTCTCTCTCTGTCAAATAAATAAAAAAACCTTAAAAAGAAAAAAAGACATGAAAATTGCAAAGGAGTTGAGCACTGGCCCTACTTAGCCCTTCTTACTCTCGGCAGATCTGTGTTGGCCTCTACTTGCCCTTTGTTGCGCAGGGTCATTAAAAAGAACTAGTCAGCAGAACTGAGTATCTTCTTGCTGTGTCATATGTTACAAGAAAGTTGACGGCAGAAATTGCACGATCAGTTTCTTTCTATTCCCCAATGAATAATTTTTTTATATATATTTTATTTATTTATTTGACACACGAGAGAGAGAGAGATCACAAGTAAGCAGAGAGGCAGGCAGAGAGAGAGGGGGGAAGCAGGCTCCCTGCTGAGCAGAGAGCCCCATGCGGGGCTCGATCCCAGGACCCTGAGATCATGACCTGAGCCGAAGGCAGCGGCTTAACCCACTGAGCCACCCAGGTGCCCCCCAATGAATAATTTTGAAAATTGCAACATGCTTACATTTATTTTGCTTCTTTTATTTCATTTTCCCATTTCTTTGATATAATCTTCTCTCTCAGTGTTCCCCCCGGCCCTGAGTCTGCTATTTTCCTTCCAACTTCAATGGCATAGTCTCCATTTGGCTGACTTATGCAGCACTTTCTCCTGCACAGTCTTTATTAATTATTGTTAAAGTATATATGGTTAAGAGAAAAAATGATAGTGGTAGAGAGCTGTGTGAAGTAAAAAATACTTCACTCCTTTGCAACATATTTTTACCAGAGGAAGCCATGAACTCTGTGTCTACACAAATATTGTTGTACTCTAAATGTTGTTCTGCAACTTTGTTACATAAAGTATCCTTGTTCTATGTCCATATGGAACAGTTCCCCTCATTAAAATTTGCTGCACGGTATTGTACTGATTAGTAGGATATGATCCCTTTTTTGTTAAAAAATATGCATGCAAATATATACACACATTCATATAAAGTATATATATAAAGTATATATAAATTTGTCAAATTTGGTCAGTTCTCAAGACTACTAATGAGGAAGAAGATTTTTTTCTTTAAACCTCATGTTTTTTTTTGTAATGAATGATAAATGTTAACTGTATAATTAGAAAAGGTTAAAAAGATTAAGATATAAAAAGATTAAATTAAAAGATTATAAGATTAAGATCCAAAAAAGATTAAAAGATTAAAGCCTTACAAATATGTAAGGCTTTGCAGTCAACAGGAAGTTTTGTATGTCTCTCTTCATTTCATTTTCACAAGTTTGTGGGATACCCATGAAACACATGACTGACACTTCCAAGTGAGGAATTGAAGGTTGGAGTGGTTATAGTACTAGTCCAAGGTCATACCATCAGTGGAAGGCAGAACTACAACTAGGGAACTGAAACTCTCTAGATCACGTGGTTCAAAGTGGTCACTTGGTGTTTTTATTACTGGGCCAGGTTTTTCCTTTTTTAGCCCATATGCTCTCATGTGCAGAAAGATGCAGATGTCCTTAGTGACCCTTAATATTTTTCATCCCATTCAGGATCTTGGCAACTGTAGATAGCTGAGACCATTTTGAATAAACAGTGACATCAGGACATAGCAGTTAATTCATGGTGGGAACATGGTCACCACTGTTTGGTAGGACACACTACTCCTGGGAGCCTGTTCCCATATAGACTCATCACAGGCTCACAAGCATTTCTACACGTGGTGCATTCAGTTGATCCTTGAACAACTGGGGCTTAGAAGGGCTGATGCCCACACAGTCAAAGGTCCATGTGTAACTTTTGACTCCCCCCAAACTTTACTACTCACCTATTGTTGACTAGAAGCATTAATGATCACGTAAATATGTATTTTATATGTTCTATGTATTATTTACTGTATTCTTACAATAAAATAATCTAGAGAAAAGAAAATGTTTTGAAAGTTGTAAGGAAGAGAAAGTATATTTACAGTATTGCTCTGTATCGAAAAAATTCCACATATAAGTGGACTTGTGCTGTTCCCATCTATACTGTTCCAGGGCCAACTGCATTTATTTGCTGGCTTGCCAAATGATTCTTTAAAACCACCTTGGTTTCCTGCTGCCCTAAAGAATCAACTTTAGAAAAGATTCAGTCACGGCACGGATGATTCCGTGCTGTGCTGGATTCGGCAAGATGATACAATTTACAGAGCATCATAAGATGAGGCCTGGTCTCTTTGCTCTGTTCAAAGCCATGTATAGATACATCAGTGCTCTACAAACTGACTAAAGAAGCAAGTCCTGAGGGATAGATAGACTTAGCCAGATAGACTTAGCCCCCTACACAAACGTCTCTGGCTGGAAAACATCTCGAAACCCCAAAGTTTCACAACACCGTATCTACCAGGTGTCTATTGTAAAAAACTCTTCCCGAGACAAAAGATGGAGAAATGCTCCCTGAGTCAGCCCCAGCCCCAGCTGCCACTGCCTGTTTCATCAGGGCAGACTCCCACTGAGTTCCTGCCATGTGTCAGACACTGGGTCTGCCCTGAAAGGTCAGCCTTGAGTTGACCGTCTTCTGTCTCTTCCTCTTCATTGCCTCCTTACGAAATCTCTCTTGTGAATTGTAATGTAAAGACAGTGGAATTGATTATATGACATTCTTATCTAAGGCAAGAGAACCGAATCAAAAAAATGGATACAGTCTGTCAAGATCCTTTTTCACAAGGAAGAAAACATTCAAAGTTCTAAATGAAAGAAATTTCTGTAAGATTCGGCAATTTATTGTCATTTAAAAAAATTGCGGGATATCCAATATAGAGAAGAGTAGATGAAACATTTGTGTACATTTCACAGGATAATTACACAGGAAACTTCTATCTAACCACTGCAGAGAGGAAAGAAAGGGTACACCTCCAGCACCCCAGAAAACACCTGCTCCAAGTGTCACTCTACGGTCTTAATTCTCCCTGCCTAAAAGTGGTGTGTGTGTCGGGGGGGGGGGGGGAATGGCAATCATTTCCTTACTTTTATTTATAGTTTTACCATCTATGTGTTCATACCTAAATTAACGTATCTGTTTTTAAACTTTATATGAATGAAAACATTCTCTAATCATTTCCCTGAGAATTTTTTCATCCTTTTTGTTTTTATTTGATGGATTCACCCATAGTCCATTTAGAACAACTTATTTATTTTGACTGCTGGATAGTATTCTACTACATGAATATACCCCAATCCAGTTGTCCATTTAACTACTGATGGACATTCGATTTGTTCCCAGTTTCTGGCTCTTACAAGCAATGTTGGGGTGAAGCTTCATGTCTTTGAATTCCAGTATACATGTGCAAGTGTTGCTTCAGGTGGTGTAGACATACTCCAGTTTGCTAGATAATATCAAATGTTTGCCCTAAGGTGTACAAATCTACACTACGATGAGAGTTCCCACTATTTCTCGCCTCTGCAACACTTGGTATTTCCAATTATTTACTCTTTGTCACTCTAGTGAGTATATAATGGTATTTCTCATTGTGTGTGTGTGTGTGTGTTGTAAGATTTTAAAAATTTATTTATTAGAGAGAAAGAGAGTAAGCACGAGCAGGGGAGGAGTAGAGCGGGGGTGGGGAGGCAAAGAATCTCAAGCAAACTCTACGCTGAGCTCAGAGCCCGAAGCAGGGGTCTGATTCCACGACCCTGAGGTCATGACCTGAGCTGAAACCGAGAGTCGAATGCTTAACTGACTGAGCCACCAAGGCACCCCTCTCATTGTGTTTTTAATTGGCATCTTCCTAACCATTAAAGCTTTTTGGTATCTTTTCCTAGATTTCCCAGTCATTTGGATATCCTCTTACACAAAATGCCTATTTAGGGCTTTTGTCCATTTTTTTTTCCCTTTTTTGGTTTGTCTGTCTTTTTCCCATTGATTTATGCAATTTCATTGTTATTTATACACTTAGACTACCAAATATTTATTGAGAGCTTGCTTTGTTCTGGGCATGTTCTTGATACTTGGGATATATCAGTGGACCAAGAGCAAAGACTCTGACTTTGTGAAGCTTACATTCTAAGGGAAGAGAGAGATAATGAACAGTAAGGATAACAAATAAGCAAATAATTGAATGTACTGAAGAGAAAGAAGACTGTAGGGAAAAAAAAAAACACAGAAAAAGAATACTCTAAGAGCCATTAGAAATGCTGGCGTTCTGAGAGCTGCTGTCCTCACTGAGCGGTCACTTTTGAGCCGAGCCTTGAAGGGTGAGGAGTTAGTCAGCCTAAGTATTGAGCTAGGGGACAGAAGAAGACCACGAGGTCAGAGAGTTGAGGGGGTGGGGGCAGGTCACAAAAAGGTCACTTTGGGCCAGTGTGAGGACTTTGGTTTTCATTCGGAATGAAGCACATTCCATATAAAGCCTGAATCAACTGATAACTGAGTTAGACCAGTGGATACACGGGGTAATCGACCGAAGGCAAAAACATGCCAACTGAAAAAAGAGGAAGTGATACTCCCTTTTAGATACAGATGGCCACAGTCCTGGCATTTGGGAAATGATGCCCAAGACCTAATGGAATATGTTACTGTGGAATTAAAGTCAGATGAAAAGTATACGTATATGTGTGCATGGGTGTGTGTGTGCATGTGTGTGTACATGAGTTCTTTTATGGTGACTTAAGCACATTTTTGAAAGTTTTTTCTCTTTCTTCTCTTTTTTCTTTTCTTTTTGCTAGGAGAATATTAGCCTCAGAAAACTTGGTTTGGTAAGATTATTGATAATGGAGATAAATGAGCTTGTATATTCAAAAGAACTTGTATAATCACAAATTGCTTTTAAAACTCTGTGGGTCACCACTTTTTTATACCATACACAAAAGTAAATTCAAAATGGATGAAAGACCTAAATGAGAGACAGGAGACCATTAAAATTCCAGAGGAGAAAACAGACAGCAACCTCTTTGACTTCAACTGCAGCAACTTCTTACTAGACACACCTCAGGAGGCAAGGGAAACAAAAGCAAAAATGAACTATTGGGGGATCATCCAGAAATGCCCGTTTCTGACAAGCATTAAGGAGGGCACATGATGTGATGAGCACTTAGTGTTATATGCCCCTGATGAATTACTGAACTCTACATCTGAAACTAATGATGCACTCTATGTTGGCTAATTTAAATTATAAAAAACAAGATAAAAGTCTTCTGCACAATGAAGGAAACAATCAACAGAACTAAAAGGCAACCTACAGAATGGGAGAAGATATTTGCAAACAACATACCTGAAAAATGCCTAGTATCCAGAATCTATAAAGAACTCATCAAAATCAACACCCCAAAAATAAATAATCCAGTGAAAAAATGGGCAGAAGACATGAGCAGACATTTCTCCAAAGAAGACATACAAATGGCCAACAGACACATGAAAAAATGCCCAACATCACTCATTTATCAGGGGAATATAAGTCAAAACCGTGATGAGATATCACCTCACACCAGTCAGAATAGCAAAACTTGACTCAGGAAACAACAGGTGTTGGCGAGGATGCAGAGAATGGGGAACCCTCTTATACTGTTGGTGAGAATGCAAGCTTGTGTAGCCACTCTGGAAAACAGTGTGGAGGTTCCTCAGGAAGTTAAAAATAGAGCCACCCTATGATCCAGTAATTGCACTAGTAGGTATTAATCCAAAGGAAACAAAAATGCTGATATGAAGGGGCAGCCGCACCTTGATGTTTATAGCAACACTATCAGCAAAAGTCAAATTATGGAAAGAGTCCAGATGTCCACCGACAGATGAATGCATATGGTATACCACATCTTCTTTACACACACACACACACACACACACACACACACACACATAATGGATATGGTTACATCTTCTTTATATATATATAAAGAAGATATATGTACATACATATGTACATATATATATAACTTAGCCATCAAAATGAATGAAATCTTGCCATTTGCAGTGATGTGGATGGAACTAGAGTGTATTATGCTAAGCGAAATCAGTCAGAGAAAGACAAATATGATATGATTTCATTCATATGTGGAATTTAAGAAACAAAACAGATGAATAAAGAGGAAGGGAAGGAAAAATAAAATAAGATGAAAACAGAGAGGGAAACAAACCATGAGAGACTGTTAAACATAGAGAACAAACTGAGAGTTGTTGGAGGGGAGGTGGGTTGAGGGAGGGCTAAATGGGTGATGAACATTAAAGAGGCCAGTTGTTGGGATGAGCGTTGGGTGTTATATGTAAGTGATGTATCACCAAATTCTGCTCCTGAAACCAATACTACACTGTATGTAAATCAACTTGAATTTACATTAAAAAAATTAAAAAATTAAAAAAAATAGAGCCAGTAGCACAATAGTGGTGATAATTTTTGGATTTCATTGATTTTCAATTTAGGTTAAATAAGTTTTGAATTTGTCATATTTTAGAGACTGTATTTATTTACTCCAGGAATGATTTTTTTTGCAATAGATTTTATGGTATGACTTCTATTTACCCTTATATGTGTGTGTGTGTGTGTGTGTGTGTGTAGTTTTGTTTCTAATCCAAATGATTACATATGTGTGATTTTGAAAGCCTTGGAAAAAAATTTAAAAAATAAAACTCTGTGAGTTATTTTTAAATGATTCTCCTTGTCAAGTTTTGGGCTCCACTCAGCCAATGTCCTTGTGCTCACCATCAACTTCTTAGTATATTCATTTTCAGTCATTCGAGAAACATCCAAACATATATTGAGAATACCTACCAAACGTGGGAGTCTTTACAATACTGTGATTAACAGCTCAGTCACTGGAGACAAAGTAGTGTAGACTGGGTGGCTTATGACCAACAGAAACATCTCTGACAGTTCTGGAGGCTGAGAAGTCCAAGATTAAGACACCATCAAGCTCAGTGTCCAGTGGGTGTTCCTTTCCTGGTTCATAGATAGCTGTCTTCTCCCATGGTAGAAAGAGCAAGGGAGCTCTCTGGGTCTCTTTTATAAGGGCACTAACCCCTTTCATGAGGGCTCTGTCCTTATGACCTAATCGCCTCTAAATTCCATCACACCGAATGGATTGTATTATTTGAGAGAACACAGAACTTGGAACACCACCATTTTTTAAAAAGATTTATTTACTTTAGAGAAAGAAAGAGAGTGTTGGGGAGGGGCTTAGGAAAAGGGAAAGAGAGAATCTCAAGCCGACTCCGCTGTGATCGTGGAGCCTATCGGGAGGCTTGATCCCACGACCTGGAGATCACCACCTGAGCTGGAATCAAGAGTTGGACCCTTAACCAACTGAGCCACCTGGGCGCTGGGGCAACATCATTTTATAGCAAGTAGTGATCACGCATGCTCCTTGTCTGAGAAGGATATTATTTCATCTCTCCATATTGCTTGCTGCAAACACACCCTGAGAAATGGCCTGGGTAAAAAAACAGTCAGAGCCTTGCATTCCTGGCATACTAGTGAGACATGTGAGAGCACGAACAGTACTTTCTGTCTTTCAAGTCCCCTTTCAAATCAACTTCCTACTCAAAGCATTCCCCAATGTCATCAGTCCACACTAACTTCTTTCTCTGAACTCTTGTGACTGCCCCTCTCAAACTCGCTGTAGCATTCATCATGTATCTCTTTGTGTTACAGTAACTGTGTTTTCTCTTTTCAGCAGGATTTTATGCCTTCTGAACTTAAAAAAACATCTTACAAATCCCACAAACAGCAACAAAACTGATAAAAACAATTAAGATTAAATATTTTAAAAGTTTTATTAAGATGAAAAATTTTTGGGTGCGCCTGGGTGGCTCAGTGGGTTAAAGCCTCTGCCTTCGGCTCAGGTCATGATCCCAGGTCCTGGGATTGAGCCCCACATTGGGCTCTGTGCTCAGCAGGGAGCATGCTTCCTTCCCCCTCATTCTCTCTCTGCCTGCCTCTCTGCCTACTTGTGTTCTATGTCAAATAAATAAATGAAATCTTAAAAAAATGAAAAAAAATTTAAATATGACAAATGCTTCTTGAAATTTTAAGATATAAGATACATACCCATAGATAGTAAATCTGCACTTTGATAAATACATTATCATTGCTGTACTGGAAAATACGTTCCCAGATGAGGTGATCTCATATTATTTGCTGATCTTTTGTGTAGGACACTACATTTCTTAAAGGGAGATTATAGAATAAGAAAAGCAATTATATAAATATGTCTAATATTTTACTTAAACATGGTAAAGGAATAAAATTTAAAAGACAGAAGTTGGTTTTTTTTGTTTGTTTGTTTGTTTGTTTTTTTTTCATGGTGTACTCACCAGCAATTTCAGTTTCTGATGTTCCACAGAACACTGTTTGGGAAACATTACCTCAGATAATCAGAGGCAGATGGAAAATCAACCATTGTTTGGTTTACTTCATAATATTCTTAAATCGCATAGTCTATCCAAAAATAGCAACCTGAATAAACTCAAGTCTGAGACATGGTCAAGCTGTGGGGCAACTTTTTTCAATGGCCGCGCAAGTAGATGGATACATTCCAGATTCATTAAACCATACTTTATTTCACAGAGACCAAATCATCATGTGTCTAGGCATCTTTAAAGATCCCTAAAAGCACTTGGAGAGAGGGCAGTACATAAAATCAAAAACAGATGTTTTTCCTCTCAAAAATCAAAACAATCCTAACCTCTTTCTCAGCTCCCAGCTCTGCTGAAGATTTCCTGATGAGATGATTGTTCCTATTCAATTCATATGTAATCTAAGACTAGCTTAAAATGAGTCCATATTCTTTAACGTTAAATCTGTTTGCCACTGTTCATACCAACAGAATTCCACAATTTTGCAGGGTCATAAGCACATTTATCCCAGCTAACAACTGCCTACCTCTCTCTGCGGATGCATAATGAAGCTTCTATAAAAGTCTTTTATTTTCTTAAAATCCAAAACTTCATTCCAGTTCCTCTATGTTCCCACTTCAACTGGAGATGGAATAACTCACACCTATTAAAATTCATGTTGGTAAGTATGGCTATTGGCAGTGAAAGACAACTGAAAGAGGTACTCTGGTTAAAGCTGTTGGTGTGAAAGTACATGTTCAACCACAATGAAACAAAGCAAAGGACCTTTTTTGCCTCAGAAAGCAAGTAGAGAACAGGAGAAGAGAAAGGGACACAATTTGTAGAAGTTGGAAAGCAGACGGTAAATGGTAATTTTCCTAATGGAACTGAGAAATCTAAATCCCAAGCCAGAAGTGGAGAGAGATAAGAAATGAAATGATTTTTACATGGGACTCTTTAAAAAAGCCCAGGAATTAGCAGCATCTGTCACTCCTGGAAAAATGGGCTGGTGATGGGGCTAAAAACAGCTTTCAGCCAATCTCAGATCTCTGTCCCCATTCCAAATGGCTGGGCAACCACTTCTCTATACCCTAGGAAAAGATGGGAATTTTAAGCTCTAGATACGGTTTTTCAAAAAGATTTCTGAACCGAAGGACACTGGGCTAGTTAAAGGCAGGGACATTATGTCGAACACATGGGAATTAAGTTAAAATGTAGATACCGAATTTTTATTTTCCCAGCCTTCTTACCCAACCTGGCTCCCAGAATGTTGGCATTCAGGTCTTTATTCTCCGGGCAATAGATCAGAGGAGCCGGATCTAGCGAATCTGGCTGCCCAAGAAAAGAGATTTCCATAAAACAACACATTTTGAGATTCACATTTAAATTCCCCAGCTTATTATCCTATGTTGAAGTCCATAATCTACAAACTCTATCAAAGTTCATATTTTATCCAATTTGAGTGGATAACCAAGGATCTCCAGAGATTTGAAAGAAATAAGAAAGACAGAAGTCAAAACAAAGAGAAAAGTCTACTTGGAGAAAGCAGAAATTACACATTTAAAAAAAATTATTTATTTTAAAGAGAAAGAGAGTGAGAGAGTATATGCGTAGGTGTGAGCCGCGGGGGGTTGGGGGGGGCGGACAAGGAGACTCCGTGCTGAGCTCAGAATCTGATGTGGGGTTGATCCCATGACCCCAATATCATGACCTGAGCCAAAACCAGGAGTAGGACATGCAACCGACTGAGCCACCCAGGTGCCCCGAAATTATACACTTTTAAGAAAACTTTTTAAAAAACCACCATAATGGGGCGCCTGGGTGGCTCAGTGGGTTAAGTCTCTGCCTCCAGCTCAGGTCATGATCTCAGGGTCCTGGGATCGAGCCCCACATCAGGCTCTGCTCATCAGGGAGCCTGTTTCCCCCTCTCTCTCTGCCTGCCTCTCTGCCTCCTTGTGATCTCTCTCTCTGTCAAATAAATAAATAAAATCTCTAAAAAAAAAAGAGGGGTGGCGCCTGGGTGGCTTAGTGGGTTAAGGCTCTGCCTTCAGCTCAGGCGATGATCTCAGGGTCCTAGGATGGAGCCCCACATCGAGCTCTCTGCTCGGCGGGAAGCCTGCTTCCTTCTCTCTCTCTCTGCCTGCCTCTCTGCCTACTTGTGATCTCTGTCTGTCAAATAAATAAATAAAATCTTAAAAAAAAAAAAAGAAAAAAATCACCGTAATGATTTTGGAGATATGAGGAGACATTACATGTATGAAATGAGAATAGAATGGTATTAAAAAGCATTTAGAGAAAAAAAGAGTTCTTGGAGATTAACTTGATACCAGAAATTAAAAATTCAGAAAGATTGGAAGATATATTTGTAGGAAATCTTCCAGGAAGTAAAGGATTACAATAAAGAGATGGGAACGAGAGAAAAGTAAATTAGTAGACTAGTCCAGAGGTCTATCATCCTACTATAAGATTCCAGGAGAAAACAGAGGAAATAAGTAGAATAGAATAAGAAATCATCAAAGAAATAATTCAATGTCTCTCCAGATGGAAGAACATGGATTTCTTTTTTTTTTTCCCTAAAGATTTATTTATTTAAGACCAAATCTGAGCATGCAAGAGAGAACACAAGCAGGGAAGGGCAGAAGGAGAAGCAGACTCCCCGCTGAGCAGGGAGCCCAGCATGGGTTCCATTCTGGAACTCCAGGACCCTGACCTGAGCTGAGGGCAGACACTTAGCTGACTGAGCCACCCAGATACCCAGAAAGAGATGGAATTCTACGTGAAGATTCTATCAAGAAACTAGAAGTGGAAAGATACAAACCCACAATGAGGTGCACCATGGTGCAATTTTGGAACATTGGGGATAAAAAGACCCCAAAGTTTCCCAGAGAGAAATTACAGACCAAGAATTGAAAATCAAGTGGCACTGAACTTCTGAAAACCAACTGGAAACTGGATGATATTTTCACAACTTTATCTCCTATTCACTTTTTATTAGGAAGCTGCTAGAGCATACGCTCTTCCAGAAGAGGGACTGCATCAAGAAACAACAGCCATAGGATCAGGGAAACAAGAGATCCCATAGAAGATAGACGAGAAGGGAATTCCTAAAATGATGGCAAAAGAAAAAGATAAAAATGATGGCAATTTAGGGTGCCTGGCTGGCTCAGTTGATAGAGTAGCTGATTCTTGATCTCAATGTTGAGTTCAAGCCCCATGTTGGGTGTGGAGATTACTTTAAAAAAAAAATGGTGGTAGGGGCACCTGGGTGGCTCAATGGGTTAAAGCCTCTGCCCTCGGCTCAGGTCATGATCCCAGGGTCCTGGAATCGAGCCCCATATCGGGCTTTCTGCTCAGCAGCGGGGAGCCTGCTTCCTCCTCTCTCTCTGCCTGCCTCTCTGCCTGCTTTTGATCTCTGCCTGTCAAATAAAAGAATAAAATATTTAAAAAATATCTATGTAGGGTGCCTGGGTGGCTCAGTGGTTTAAGGCCTCTGCCTTCGGCTCAGGTCATGATCTCAGGGTCCTGGGATCGAGTCCTGCATCGGGCTCTCTGCTCAGCGGGGAAGCCTGCTTCCCCCCAACACTGCCTGCCTCTCTGCCTACTTGTGATCTGTCTCTGTCAAAGAAATAAATAAAATTAAAAAAAAAATAAAAAATATATATGTATATATATGTATATGTGTATATGTGTGTGTATGTATGTGGGTATGTATATATATGTGTGTGTGTGTGTGTGTGTGTGTGTATATATATATATATATATATATATATATATATATAAACGGTGGTAATTTGTCCCTCCATAACAAGATTAGCCCTGTATGGGTTAGTCAAGGATTAGACAGGAAAAAATAAAAATTCTAACAAATTACGAGTTTTAATATTTTACTGGAAAATCACTGCAACCTCTTTCAAATAGTGTATGGTGGCTTTAAAACATGTCCACAGATTCTGCGAAATGCCTTCCTTCAAGAGGTAGAGATGAGTTCCCTCCCTTGGTTTTGTGCTGGACTTAGTGACTTGTTTCTGAGGAATAAGAAAAAGTGGAAAGGACGATATGCATATTCAGAGCATGGGCCATAAAAGGCGCTGCAGCCTCCTGGCTCTCACTCTCTCCTGGATGGCTCTCTTGATGGAATTCACTCCAGGCTGTGAGGATGACGAAGCAGCTTCTGCAGAGGCCCATGTGGTGACAAACCAAACCCTCTTGCCCATAGCCACATGAGTGGCCTGTCTTGAAATTAAATCCTCCGGCTGTTGGCAGGCCTCATATGACAGTGGACTTAACTGATACCCTGATGGCAGCCTTGAGAGAAACCCTGAACAGGAACCATCCAGCTGAGCTGCTCTTAAATTATCGTTATTATTTTTGAAGATTTTATTTATTTGTCATAGAGAGTGAGAGCACAGCACGGGGAGCCGCAGGCAGAGCGAGAGGGGGAAGCAGGCTCCCTGCTGAGCAAGTAGCCTGATGTGGGCCTCAATCCCAGGACCCTGGGATCATGACCTGAGCTAAAGGCAGAGGCTTAACTGACTGAGCCACCCAGGCATCCCTGTTCCTAAATTCTTGACCCACAGAGACAGTGGGATAATACATTGTTGTCATAAGCCACTAGGTTATGAGGTGATTTATTCCAAGGTAAAGGCTACTGAAATCTGCTCACTTGACTCTAACTAAGGTCCACCCTCCCGAATTTTGCTAAGTGACAGGACATCTCATTTCCTCTATCTGAGTGTCATAGACTTTTCTTCTGCTGGTCATGGGGCAATTTTTCAAGAGAGTTTTAGACTCTACTCATGTGTAAAAAGAACTATAATTTTGACAGGTTAAGGAAATGGGGTTTGCATATGACCAGCTACCGACTGGTGTGAGCATCTCTCCATCCTTCCAGCATGTAGTTCTCAGCAATATCGAGATCTTAGTTTAAATTTTGAGTAACTTTTCCCCCTGACTGTGATAGCTAAACAGCAAGACAACATTAGAAGGCTTGAGACTTCATTTTTTTTTAAATTTATTTATTTAACACAGAGAGAGAGAGAGAGATCGATCACAAGTAGGCAGAGAGGCAGGCAGAGAGAGAGGAGTAAGCAGGCTCCCCGCTGAGCAAAGAGCCCGATGCGGGGCTTGATCCCAGGACCCTGGGACCATGACCTGAGCCGAAGGCAGAGGCTTTAACCCACTGAGCCACCCAGGCACCCCTGCTTGAGACTTCTTTAAGAAGGTAAATTGATAGAAAACGTAATAGATTTGAAAACATTGAGGAAACATGTATGTAAGTCACGAATTTGAGGATTAGTGATTAGCAGAGAGAAAGCTAAGAAAATATGAAAATGTTCTATTGTGAACTCCAGGGAAAACCAAAAGTTGTGGAGGAAAGGAAATCTCCTCTTAGGATGCTGCATGGTCCAGTGGTCTATAGTGTTTACACAGTCATGGCAGTGGAACCACTGAATATCGTTCTCAGTCCAGTTCCCATATAATAGGAGGGATGAGGGTCAGGAAGTTGGCCTATATGCGTGGTTAGGATGAAGGCTGGTGTGTGAGAAAGCCTTATATTTCTATGTGGAAATAAAAAATGATGCCTCCAGCTGAGAAATCAGGAAGAGCTATGTAAGATTATGACATAAAAAAATAGAAGGTAGGTGCCAGAAGAATCGGTTGACAGGAGTAGAAAGGAGGTGCTGATGTGACTCAGGAAATAGTGGAAGGCAGGACTGGCGGGAGGTCAAGGAGAGGAGGTAGGAAATGGTTTATATTCTTATCGGACCTTGAAGTGTGTGAATACATTTTTAAAAAGTAAACTTAGAAAGAAAAGAGAAACAAGAGAATTACTAAAATGATCAATTAGAATGTATGGCAAGAATCCGCAAATGTTACCAATGTTCCTAATTGGCACTTTCCATCTTCAACAATCCCCAAGTCGCTTTCAGGGGTCCTCCAAATAAGGTTCTTAATCTACCGAGAGGAATATCTACATGACATTAGCTTCCACTTAAGATCTTCCTGTATTTTCTGAAGTGATTAAAAATAATTTTGTGACTGGAGCCATAATGATCTGCTATAGAGAAGAATTTTGTTGGTTTGTTTCCTGAGATGACACAAAATCTTTAATGACCTCTTTAATTAGTTCTGGTGACTGTTTTGTTTGCTCTGTTGATTTAGAGTATGAAAAAAAATTCTGGTTATTGAATAGGGTTTTTCATTTTAGCCTTTCCTTCTCTTTGCAATGTCACTCAGAAATTTTTGAAGCAGGAACCAGGTTGATTTAATAAATATTTATCATGCATCCATGGTATGATCATAACCTAGTGAGGGGGGCAGCCCCATAATCAAAAAATTATAATGTAGTGAAATTTGTGTGAAGATTAATGTCTGTGCACATCAGAGAAATGGGAGAGTGATAATTTGCCTGAGAGCTGCCTCAGATATTTAAGGAGTTGAGAGAGGTGAGAAGGGAAGGTTTTTTGAGAACATGAGCCCTGATGAGGTTTTTGGAAGATGAATTGCTCCTCAGGTGTATGAGGAGGGGAAGAACATTGCAGGAACAAGGAAGACCACGTGAAAAGGCAGAGGCACCAACAGCACTATGTACTTAGGGACCCAATTACTTTAGCATTGCCCTGAAGGCAAGGGCTGGGAAGCAGAGCAGAGGGCAGGTCATGGAGGGCCTCAGGTGTCATCACAGGGAACTTACGCTTGACCCTGCAGACAGTGGAGAGGTAGTAAGGAAAGTGGTGATACCATTGGGTAGAGATGATCATCCTGGTGAAGGATTTTTTTAAACTTGGCATTATGAACATTTTATAAACACAGAGGAAAAGAGAATAGTATAATGAATCACTATAAACATAGATTTCAGAACCGTAAACATTTTTAAAAAGTGTCTATTACGCCAAAGTTTCAAAAATAAACATAAATAGAGAAAATAATGTGTGGAAGCCTCTTGTACCCCTAAGTCAGTTTCAACACTTATCAACTCATACCCATCTTATCTACACTCCAACACGCTTCCCTGCCGCTTCCAGTCGGCGAACCGGAGAAGAATTAGGCACAAACAAGTCAGCTGCAAGAGATTGGGAGCAGGGGACCACCGTCGAAGCCTGCGGCCCCGAGCAACTCCACAGTCTCGCTTTTATTAGATAGAAACAGTAACCAACAGAAGAGTCGATGAAGGTCAAACGTTAGTCATATGTCCTGTAGATAAACAAGAAGGAGGGCAGAATACGTCTGGACAAGCAGTATAAAGTTTATAGTTGAACAAGCACATTCAAAGGACTTATCTAAGTAGCCACAGGTGCTCTCCGGGGGGAAAGGGGCGATAATGGGAAAATGAAGCAGGCGGCGTTCCATCCTGAGCGAGCCGGGCATCCCCAGCTGCTCGGCTTCAAGGCCGTATATCGTCCTCTCCCCCAGAGGCCTGTTGCAGTATCTGTTTTTCTTAAGGCTGTATCTTAATGCGCTTGGTAACTAGTAAAATTTCCCGGGGGTTATATTTTAAGTGATACATGAAATCTCTGTACCTTCCCCCCAGTTTTGCTGTGAGCCTAAAACTGCTTTTAAAAAGTCTTTTTTTTTTTTTTTTAAAGATTTTATTTATTTATTTGAGAGACGAAGAGAAAGAGAGAGCATGCAGGGGGAGGGGCAGCGGGATGAGCAGACTCCATGCTGAGCAGGGAAGCCAACGCGGGGCTCCATCCCAGGACCCTGGCATCATGACCTGAGCCAAAGGCAGACGCTCAACTGACTGAGCCACCCAGACACCCCTAAAAAAACAAATTCTTAATTAAAAAAAAAAAAAAACGAGAACAAAAACCACCCCAAAAAGCAAACAAAGAAAATCCACAATACCATTACCGTATCTAAAAAACAGTAATTCCTTAATATCACTAAATATCCAGTCTGTATTTAAGTTCCCACAACCCTTATAAAGGTATCACTTCATTCTTTTTTTTTTTTT
>NW_022631169.1:2141736-2141812 GCF_010015895.1 Lontra canadensis
TGAAGAAGTTGCCTGAATGCTCGTGGTCCCCACTCCTACCCCATAGCCTCCTCTCTCTCAGTCTATATCTACGGCC